>NC_031987.2:25184500-25442856 GCF_001858045.2 Oreochromis niloticus | reverse complement strand
CTCCCTTACTAGCCATGAGTTGGTCATTGACCACCTGAAGCCTGACATTTTCAGCAGTGAGTCTCTGGATCTCTTTACTCTGGGCTCCAATGGTGTGAAGGGCTTCAGACAACTTGCGAGTGATGAAGTTGGAATGATCTTCCTGACCTTTCACTTGCTTTGTAGTTCAGCCACCTCTCGCATCAGATCAGCATTCCTCTCAGTGTAGCGGGCATTCTCAACTCTCACCTCACCCAACTCGTGGGTGCTCCTCTCCAAGCCGCTCCACGCATCGTTTTGGCGAATGAGATGATGGGCATAGTGCTCTGTGGTCTGCAGGGCGGTTGCATACATCTGCTTGCGTTGAGCATACTGACAGCGGGCATTGTAATTATTTCTTTTCCTTTTGATCTCCTGGGCCCAGCTTGTAGGCAGCTTTCGAATTTCTCTTTGGAATTCAGGCTTGGGGAGTTGCATAAGGTGTTCTTGCACAGTGGAATCAGCAACATCTCCCCACGCTGTCACTGTAGACTCAGCTGCACTTCCCTGGACAGGGGTGTTAGAACGTGTAGACCCTTCATCACGTCCGGAATGCTCATAGGTCATGCTGGCAGTGGACACGGGGCTTAATGACAGAAGGTCGATCGGAGGTCTGTATGGGCTTTGAGAGTGGCTTGCCCCGGTCTGGGTGACCTCTGAGACTCTGGAATTGGCGTTAGGCCCTGGGAGTAGGTGGTGTTGAGGATCCAGAATAGACAGGAGACTGTGGTGTCATCGGTGATGTAGGCGCGCGTGGCTCTGGAACTAGGGTCCAGAGAGGTGCCCTCTGTGGCTCTGGCTGCCCCCCTGGGCGGATGCAGGATGAATGGATGCCAACCGCTGAAGCCAAAACTTCCCCACTTTGACGTCGGCGGGACCTCTGGCTGGTTGGCTGCGGATGGGCGCCACAAGGGTCTCTCCAGTGCTGACTGGTCCAGGCCTAGTAGGGCTGTCTGAATACTCTATCTTCACTCCTGATTCTGCCATTACTGTTTATCTATGTAACATAAAGCACAAAATTAGACACGTCCCACACATAAATGTTCTCGTCCCAGTTACTATACTCTTTTTTTTTTAACTAATCAGTATTCATTGATTACATACTTTTTATTTTTTACTCTTTTTTTAATGTTTTTTACTTTTTACTTAATTTCTTTAATTTTACTACGGTGTCACTCTGGAAGGGGTGAAGACATCACAACCCACACCTGTGCAGGGATGTTAGAGGGAACCCCATAAGGCGGTTCCTCAACTGGGCCATTTTCATCTACGCATCCACTCCCATGGCAATATAAGCTAACAAGTCATCAAATGATTCATAATGAGACATATCAGCATAATCTGGTCCTTGCTGAGGCTCCCGAGGAGACGATTCCACTGCTACTGTGAAATCCACACTTTGGTCTATCCGGACAGGAAACTGCGTCACTGCCTTCAAGGTCTTGGCGATCAGTATCTTAATCAAAGGAAACACACAACAGGTTAGCAACATAAGTATTAATAGGATTATGCCTATGGCTATGCCTATCGACTTAAGTAACTGAAGAAGTGATAAACTCTGAAACCACTTCCATACAGAGTAAGACGAGGAATTCCAATTAGAGTGCTTAACATGGTCATTTCTTATCCTTTTTAGGTTTTCCAAGACCTTTGTAATGTTTCCCGCCTCCCCTGTGTGCATGGGAATGGCTGTACAGCAATCATCCCCAAATCTATCACAAACACCCTGCTCCTCGGCTAGCATAGTTTCAATCAAAAGCCTGTTTTGCAGTGTCATTAATGACGTGGCATGTAATTGCTCACTAACTCCCTGGAGGGCTGCAATAGTCCAATTCAAAAATCTTTGTTGGTTATACCATAAATAATTTATCCACCTTGAATTTTTGGCTATGTATTGAGCATTTACAATCGTGCCAGCAATAGGTATAGACCCTGCTACTTGGCCGGACACAATCCACGCCTCCCCTATAGCCTGATGTTCAGCTGGAACTCCTTTAACCATGCGGTCGGCTGTAACGTAAATGTCTGCTTGTTCTTCCCAAGGGAATTGTGAAGCTGCTTTGGCGTTTTTTAATCCTTTTTAGAACTCCATTTTCTTCTTTGTCTGCAAAATGAATCACATAGATTTGACCCGTTAACATGACTGGGGCACAAATGCCTTTCCAATTTGGCACTAGAACAGATCTAATTCGTCTGTCTTCTTCACACATCCAAAACACATCTGCTAATGGATAGGTGCCATTTGTTAAATTATAGACATGCAACCACTGGGCATAGGACTTATTATGCCCTACAATATATACATCTGGTCCTGATCCTCCTGCTCCACTAACAACTCTAGCACATTGCATTTTAGCTCGACTAGTGGTGTTACATACTTTCATGCTCCAAGTTTGTTTACTACGGGGAAAAAGATAATTATGATATTCACATTGAATTAATTGGTTGGCCATTTCTACAGTGTCATTCCACAGGATGCTCTCATGTTCTAATCCTGACGCTAAGCAGAACGGGAACACCGTGTTTACTGCTACATGAACTACCGGCGGTATCTGATATTGTTTAGTGTCGCTCAACCGCAGAGGGCATCCTCCTAACTTTTCCTCCACACACTTGCCTTTACGCTTAAAACCTTTAGGGGTTGCTTCCTTCTACAGTATGGTTCCAGTGTATGGGCCTTCCATAACACGCAGTGAGCAAAACAATGCCGTCCTGGGGAAACTAAGCATTTCTCCACTCCTTCAAATGGGATTGGCAATACTTGAGGTATTTTGCGTTTATGGCAAACTATACAATCCTGTTTTTCCACTAGCTTAGCTGAAAATTTCAACCACTGATAAAAAACATTAGATTCTAGGGTTGTCGATTTTAAGCTAGTCAGCGGGGTGAGCTGTTGAGTCACTCCTCGCTTTTGCCTATCAACCACTATCACCCACGGAGATGCTCTCCTTATGGTAAGTACCTTCCCATTATGAACATTTACACAATGCCCAGGAGCACATATGACTTGTGATGTCACCATCCCCTCCCGTCACACCGCATGCTTCTTGCATAAGCTTTTACCTGCAGTCCCCTGAAGTCGGAGACCATGATCAAACCATATTCATCAGATTTTACGTATGTCAGTGTAACTTTCTGCCTCATGGGCAATTTACCTTTTCTGCTGCTATAACGGCTACAGCTGATAAGCAGTCATGTAACCACTCCTGTTTTTGGTTGCTTTTAACTCCTACAGGTCCCATTATCTTCCCTTCGCTGTATAAACATATTACACCCAGCCAAGCTGTGAAAGCTATCAACATAATTTTCAAGTTTATAACATTCCCCCCCTTGGACCTGGTCCACACCAGCCTGACACTCCCTGCCCTGCATCAGATCCCTCTCTACCTGCTCATTTTCCCTCTGCTACACTTACTGCTCGCCCTCTTTCTCCGCCCACCGATTAAACCCCTTTTCAGTATTAAAATATCCCTACTTGCTAAACCACTCTTTTGAGGATCTATTTTAACTAGGCTTCTGTCTGGACCAGTTAACTTTCAGCTGTAGAGCCCCCCCTCTTCACTACACAGGTGCTCCTGGTGGTCGGGAGGGGTCCCCCTGTGGTTGAATCACTACAGCTGTGCCTCGCTGCCAGTCTCTGAGATCTCCTGATTCCCTGTGGGGAGGTGGCACCGTCCCCTTCGTGCGGCTGCGACGTCACCCGTGGGGCGGCTTGGCCTGCCCCTCCTCTGTCCCTCTGTTTCTTGTGACGCTCCTGGCTCAGGCTGAGGTGCCTTGGTGCAGGAGGACAAATGAAACCATGCCCCCTTACCTGCAACTTTAACAGCTGTTGGAGTTGCTAGGATAACTGTGTACGGGCCTTCCCTTCTAGGTTGGTCCCACCTCTCTTAATCACTTTCAAGTACACCTGGTCGCTGGCCGTATGTCAGCAGATGGTCAGGAATCTCTGCGTCTCGGGTCCGCTGTGGCTCCTTTCACCTGTTGAAAGATAACTTTATGTATTCTAGTTAGTTGTCGCAAATAACTTCCCATTTCATTTTCTAATTGCTTAATGAAGGGCCTTCATAGGGCCCTCGATAGTACGGAAGGGGCATCGGCCTTCCTGTGAGCAATTCATGAGGACTTAAACACATAGTTCTGTTAGTTTGAGATCGCATACACATGAGAGCCAAAGGCAAAGCTTGCAACCAACTTAGCTTTTCTCCACTGCCTTTTACTACATCTGCTATAATTTTGGTGATTTTCGCCTTAATAATGCCATTCTGCCGTTCCACACTTCCCTGTGACTGAGGATGATACACACACCCAAACTTCTGTCTTATGCCCAACATTTTCAACATCACTTGTATGACTTGAGAAACAAAGTGTGGCCCGTTATCAGAAGAAATGGTGTCTGGTAACCCAAATCTAGGAAAAACCTCTCTACTCAAGAACTTGGCAACAGACTTATGGTCTGGTGCACGGGTGGGTGTTGCTTCCACCCACCTACTGAACCTGCACACTACAACAAGAACATATCTCATCCCTTCTCGCCTATTCTCCATCCCCATGTCAATAAAATCAATCACTAGATGTCGAAACGGCCCATCCGGGGGTGGGATATGTGCCAGAGGTGCTGAAAAGCTTTTTCTCACATTATTTTTTGCACATATTTCACACTCGTTCAAAATTCTGTTTACTTCTGCTATCAAAAGGGGAGACCACCACACCTCCTGCAACCTCTTAATAACTTCCCTCCTGTGGCAATGATCCACTCCATGCGCTTTCCGTATAGCTATAGGCAATATGGAGGATGGCATGACAAACTGACCCTGCTCGCTTCTCCACAGCCCTTCATGTGGAGGGCTGGTACTTCTTATTGCACCTCTCCTTTCCCATAACCTTTTTTCTTGAGGATCTACCTCGCTCTGAGCCTCAATAAGTGATTGCAGTGTCACCAAGGGTGCTTCCTGTGACTCCTGTAACAACAATGGTGCCATTTTGTCTCCTGTAGCTGCCTGCTTAGCTGCTTCATCTGCTAAATTATTCCCTTTAGCAATCAAGGTGTCTGTCTTCTGATGGGCAGGGCATTTAATTACTGCCACTGCACTGGGAAGCTGCAAAGCTTCTATTAATTGTGCTACAGCTTCTCCATGTATCACTGGTGTGCCATCAGCTCTTTGAAAACCTCTTTGTTTCCAGATGTTAGCACTAACATGACACACCCCATATGCATATGCTGAATCAGTGTAGACATTCAGTCTTTTACCTGCTGCCAGCTTACAGGCTGCAGTCAAAGCCTTCAATTCTGCTAACTGAGCAGAACACGGCTGATCAACCTTCTGCGTCTGCAATGTGGTGAAACCTGAATTGGCAGGATTAAGCTGAACGATGCCGTATCCCGCATGGCATCCCTTTTCATCTCTGAAACAGGACCCATCAACAAACAATGTTAAATCCGCTGTAATAGGTTCATTAAACAAATCTTCTCGTGCTCGCATAAATTTATCAGTTTGTTGCAGACAATCATGGGGAATCCCCTCATCAGGTAGCATCATTCTAGAGGCTGGATTGACAGTATTACACCTTTGAATAGTTAACTCTGGAGCGGACAGAATTACCTCATATCCAGTCCGCCTAGCCTGAGTGATAACAAATCTCGGGCTAGAGAGCAACGCATGCAGCTGATGTGATGTGTATAAGATGACAGGATGACCCATAGTTAAAGAGGCTGCTTTTTGAAAAGCAAATGCTGCTGCTGCCAACCCTTGATAACAGGGTGGAAGGCCAGCCTCAATGTTATCCAGCTTTGTGCTGTAATAGGCTAAAGGTTGCTTCCCTATAGGTGTATCTTGCATCAATACAGCATTAGCATAGCTCCCTCTGTTGGCTACATACAGGTGAAAAGGTTTTGAATAATCTGGATTACCCAGTGCTGGGGCAGACTGCATGTCCCCCTTCAGTGCCTCAAAGGCCGCAGATGCTTCTTCCGTCCACTGCAGCTCAGATTTACAGTTATTTTGTCCTGCAGCCCTTATCAGGGCTCGCAGGGGAGCCGTTTTAAATGCATAGTCACAAATCCAAGGCCGACTGTATCCCGCCATGCCCAGAAACGAAAGCATTTGCCCCACCGTTTGCGGTTTAGGGGCTTTGACCACAGCTTCTATTTGAGATGGAGCAATTAGTTTTTTCTCTCCTCTCAGCTGTCTTCCTAAATATTCCACTGATTGTTGGCAAAACTGAATTTTATCTTTACTCACTTTGTGTCCTCCCTCCGCCAGTACAGATAAGACAGCAATAGAATCTCTCTCACACTGCTCCTTAGTTGGACTACAGATCAACAGATCATCAGCGTACTGCAAAATGACACCTGGGACACTTAAGTGTTGCAAATCTTGTGCTAAAACCCGATTAAAAATACTAGGGCTCTGAGTGAACCCTTGTGGAAGACGTGTGTATACATACTGCTGATTCTGGTATGTGAAGGCAAAAAGATACTGAGAGTCAGAGTGCAATGGAATGCTGAAAAAAGCTGAACACAAATCAATTACTGTATACCACCGTGTGTCAGGTGGGATGTTGGAAAGCAATGTGTGGGGGTCGGGAACAACTGGTGTTTCAGATTCTACTATAGCGTTAATAGCTCTGAGATCATGCACCAATCTGTAATCTTTAGAATTTGGCTTCTGAATTGGACAGATAGGTGTGTTACATGGGCTGGTTGCTTTAATTAATACACCAGCCTTTTCCAACCCCTCAATTATAGGTTTGATACCTTCAATGGCATGTGGCTTGAGTGGATATTGCTTAATGTATGGCAACTTAATTTCAGGCTTCAGTTTTACTTTTACTGGTTGAGCTGACTTTACTTTCCCCACATCAGTTTTGTTTGTTGACCACAGCTGGGCAGGAACCTGCTTCAGCAGGTGTTCATGTTCTGCTGACAAAGGCATTAAAGTAACAGGCCTTTCATTTAGCATTACTTTAGTTGCAACACTCTCATCACTATTTTTCATGGAGATTCTGACAAACTGTCTATCTTTGGATAGATGAATTAATTTATTCTCTGTAGGCTCCCATTCTGGTACCTGCAGAGCCTGCTTTATCATAGGCCCCAACTCATGAGATTCATGTCCCCGAGCAACCAAAAGAGTGATATGCGGCACAGAGTTTTGCACTTGAAACCAGTCTTTTAATTCATCAGGGAGGGTTACTGCTGCTGCCGCTCCTTGTGGGCCAATGTAAATGTCTTCACTAGTTATGAGAAATGGCTTTTTATTAAGCAGTTCATCCCAGCAGGCTTCATAATCCTTAAAGCGGTGATTTCCGTCGAAGAGCAATGTGCAATGTAACGGCAGCCGGACTTCCTCCACTTCACCCATCTGTGTCTGCACCCAGATTTTCCACTTTGTCCATTCCTGCTTCAGCATGGATTCTTCAGGTGTTAGCTGCAGCCAATAGACTAGAGGCTGCATCAGACGTTCAACCTCTTTTTCAGTTTGAGTTGGCATCATTCTATGTATTTCCTCCTGTGGAAAATCCACATACAGTCCATCAGGGGTGCACATTATTTTTGCTTTTAAAGGGCACAAAATATCTCTTCCCATAAGATTGATTGGGGTGTCGGCTGAATACAACAAAGGTGCAACAATTGATTTTCCTGATACCATCATTGGAACTGGCTGGGTGAGGGGTATCACTTGTGTTTTTCCAGAGAAGCCTACTGTCTTAACTGATGCTGTAGAGAGGGGGAGCCCAGCACCTTCAGTTCCAATACATGAATAGGTCGCACCTGTGTCCACCATAAATGAATATTCGTGTCCCTGTATTTCTACAGGTATGATGGGCTCATTTGATGAATTTAATGACACCACAGGTAGCTCCATCTCCCCTTCAGGCTCCTCTGGACACCCCTATAACCAGTTTGCTGAGGGCCCCGTCCAAGGATTAACAGGGCAATCCCGTTGCAAATGTCCAGGTTGGTCACAGCTCCAACATATGATGTCTCCTTTAGGCACATTGCTCTGCTGCGGGTTAGGCTGGGTGAGCCTAAATGTTGGTAATTGTCCTCCTCTCCCTCGTCCTCTCCTTATCAATCCTCCTCTCATCGCCTCCCTGCCTCGTCCACGACCCTGTGGGTATGAGTTTTCACCCTGATTCACGTACACATGTATAGCAGGCAGGGCAGGCCCAGTTTGAGCAGGAGAGTTACTGATGTGTGTATGTGCTGATGAGGCAGCAGGCTGGAAAACTGTCTGAGCCTGTGGGGGAGGCGTGGCATAGTTCTGAGATGGAGTAGCTGCTACCACTGGGGCTTGTGTCTCAGTTAGTGTGGTTATCAGCGGGGCCTGTGTTTTAGTTTTCTCCTTTTTGTTTTTTGTCAGCTCTCCCAACTGTAGCTGTGTTAATTTATTAGTCAGGTGTTTATTGGTCTCTTCCTCTCGTTGTTTCTCTTTTCTGTGATAATTCACATGATGTACTATGTGCTCCACAAACAGTGGCCAGTCCATCTTACTCAGGCCCACCACTTGCTCTAATTTTTGCTGCACTGGAGCAGGCAATCCCTTTTTCACCATACTTTTGAATAAGGCCTCTGTAGATTTATTGGCATTCCAGGCGCTTCCCGTCTCATCCTTCCATTTGCGCTGAAAAGCATGCAGCCACTTAGAGGGACACTCCTCATCCTTCAAAACCTCCCCCTCTAAACTAGAGGGGTCTCCATCATCAGGATATTGTTTCCTCAGCGCCTCCCACAACACAGTACGATGCATCCCCATATTTACATCATCCAGCAGATTGCTTTGGCAAACTCGACCCAGTTTAGCATTTTCAAAGATGTTTACTGTTGCGTGCTTGCCGACTACCTTCATTAGGAGGGCTTTAATATCTCCCAAGGCCAGGGTCACTCCAGCTGTACTTTCCTCGAGTGCTGTTATCCATTTGCCCGCCCCTTGTGAAAGGTCAGGCAGTCTCTCAGCCAGTCCCACCATGTCCATGAATGACCACGGCACATATGTTGAGACCCCTCCTTTCTTCATGATAGGGCACATAGGGGCTCCATACCCCTCATCACTCTCCTGCTCCAGCCATGCTGCTTCCGAATCCTTGTGACTTTGGAAATCATGTGGCAGACTGCTTGCTCTGTGCACCATCTTTCCACTCCGCAGCCGCATTCCTCTGTCCTCCTCCCTCACATGGCCTTCGTTCTCTCTCCTTTCCACCGGCTGACCCCTGGAAATGGCGTCTTGTAGGCCTGTGATATCTGTTAACAAAGGCCGACTTGAAACAGTATCAAGAGGTGAGAAACAAGCAGATGCGGCTGCCTCCTTTCCTCTGGGAGGATTATCTGTTATTGTTCCCACCAATTCTATTCTCCTGATTGTGGGCCCTGTCTGTCCTGGTACAGGGGCCTCAAAGGTGTGAAGCTTCACATGCTTTGTTTTCTCCTGATCCCTTAATCCTTGTGAATGTCTATTTATCAGCTGATCCAGCCGTACAAGTGTCTCTTCTAGCATAACTGTAGTGCTTAACTCTTTTCGATGTGAAGCCTGTTCATTTTGTTGCTGCATTTCGTGTAGCTTATCTCTTTTGGTTAGGGGGTGCAGCATTTCTTGAGTCGGAGGTGCTGCTGACTCTGCTGCAGTTTTATTCCCAGGTAGAGATGTGGCCTCATTGCGACTCAGCTCTGTCCTATACCAAGGTTCAACTTCATCAGAATAACAGGTGCCAGTGGAGCACTCGCTTTCTTCTCCATCATGTCTCCAATTCTCTCCTCCAACACCATTGCGCTTATCCTTTAGGGTGACAGTGAGTCTTCCTGTTAATTCACAGTCCACATCTTGTGTGCCATCACTAATTACAGCTTGCTCAGAGGACATGTGTCTCAGAGGATACTGCCCCACTTGTGAATGTTGATTTGTGTGTGCGTGTGGTGGAGGCCTCTCTGGCCACAAAGGGGCCGACGGAGACACCTGTGATGACTCAGAAATCTCATTTTTCCCTTTTGATGACACACTTTTGTTTTCCACAAGCTTCTGCCTCAATTTAGCCCCCTCTTGTCTAAACCACCCCAAAACCTCTCGCTCCTTTAATCTTTTATTTTCTTGCTTACGATTTTTTTGGAGGTCAGTGGCCACTTTCTTATGTATGCTTAGCTCCACCTCTTCACAACATGCCATATTAAAGGTACCATTTGGGGGCCACTGATGTGCCCCTGATGTTCTACTATGCCACTTACGCATACATTTTAAAATCCTCCGCCTTTGACTCGGGTGTCGTTTTATCACCCGGTCCTTAGGGCTATAACCTGCCCCACCTTCCTTGCTCTGACTGACTCCCATGTATCACAATCACACACCCGAAATTTTATTTATATATTTTTAATTTATTGATTTTTCTTTTCTTTTTTAAAACACTTCTTTCAACTAAATTTGGATGAGATATTATGTTTGTGACTTACTAAACCAGCACGCTTATCTATTTTGCTACGCTCTCCTCCTCTCGGAATGTCAGGACACAGTCACAAATTTGTTATTTCTTACTTTTTACCCAGCACTCCCAAGCGAGCACTGGCTTGTTGTTGCTACGGCAACGGCACAGGGAAGTCCCACACAACCCGCCCCACACTGGGCAAGCCCGTTTTTTTTTTTAATTTTTGTTTTGAACACCAGATCCTCTTACAGATTTTATTGTAAATACGCGAAACGGTCGCCAGAGCCTCAGGTTGATCAGCTGTGCACTCACCACCCTTTACCAGCTATTTTCCATACACACCATTCCATGCAAATAGATTAATCAATAGTTTATTTTTCATTTATTTATTGATTTCATTTAAATCACTTCCTACTAAAGTTCGGTTTGATTAACTTTATGCCATGCCATCCACCACTCGCATTCTGTTACTATTATCTCAGCTATATCTTAGAATTACTGTTAGTCTCATTATTATTTCTTACTATTTTAGTTATTTGCAAGTAGTAGTGCTTATACTTTCCTTTCTCTTCCCTTTTTTTTTTTTAGAGCTCTATTTTCTATAACCTTACAGTTATTTTATTCTGTTTTTATACCTTATTATTATTTTTACTCATCTGATTCTATTCGTTCCCTTCTTACCGATAAGTACTTATTTACTCTACTCCAATTTTGTCAGCACAATATTAATTTATTTAACCCTGTATCTACTTACTCAAGACATTAAAGGGTCTAATCCCAATTTTGACAATGATTTTCTTTTTCCCTATTTTTAACACAAACCTTGAGAGTAAATTTCCCTTTTTTACTTTACTTGCCCTAGTTATTTGCCGACCTCCCTCTCTAATCTTCCTCACATACTTTACTTATGACTTTTAACACCCCCCTTGGCCGAATATCTGTCCCACAATGAGCTGCTCAATTTTTTAACACCTTGTCTAATTTAACATCTCTTTTACAACGTTGTATGACCTTACCTATTTTCCCTTTTTTCTAATTTATGAATCAAAACCCATCCCCTCACGCGTGTTCCTTTAACTCATATTTACAGCCATACATTAGTTATATTTATAGATTAATATTAAGCAATATTTACAGCAACAAGAAACTATACTCTAAACTACTAATCAGCAATATTTACAGCAGCGATTATACTTAAAGGTTAGTAACAGCTATTTACATATTTACACTTTGGCCGAAGGTGTCGCCTTTCATACAGCGACGCGCGCAGTTACCCAGCGTGTCCAGACCGGTGGACTCGAAAGCCCTCAGACTCCCACTGCGAGCCCCAAGCCCCCGCGTTACGTGCTGAGTTCTTATCTCCAAAAATCCCCCAAAGCCCGAGCAGTCCTGACTACCTAGCAATTCACTTGGGTTAACTAGGTTAACCAATTAAATGGTTAACCTAGTTAGCCTATGTCACCTTATCTACCTAAATGGATAACTAGGTTTCCAGCGGTAACCACCTTGGGGGTGCCGACATATATTTCACTTTTCATCACTTTTCATCTTTTTACTTCTGCGCACACACACACACACTAACAAGTCTATCCTTCAGCTTCGACACTAAAGAATAACAGAACAACTCCCCCAAGAACTATAACCCACAACAAAACAGAAAGCAACAGATCCCACTTAGCGCACACTCCCTCACGGCTCAGCAGTCATCAACCCAAACACAGGTCAAGACAGATAACCTCTTTACACATACAGCAGCTCCCACTCGCAGCCACACACACACTTCCGCGCCGTGGTTCACAGCAAAGTTACACATAGATCCCAGCATTAAACTCTGCTCCTTCCTGTCTCCAATATTAAAAATTTTAACAATTTAACAATTTTAACTCTCCAATTACAAAGGACAATTTTAATGTTCTTTTTCAAGGCGAGGCGAAAGTATACCTTGAACCCCGGCGGAACCCCCTCAGACAGCACTCAGACAGCACCATTTTTATGCAGAAAAAGCTCTGCTTACCTTATCTTATGCGGCCGCTTGGTGCTCTCTGGGTGCGCAGAGTGGCAACAACGCCCAAGGTCCACGGCTGACGCCTCCAACTCCTTGTCCCTTCGTCCGGTCGCCAAATTGTGGTTGCCACAATTGAGAGTAATTCTTCGAATTAGCAATAGGTGGATCTCAGCTTCCCAATTTCAATTAAAGTCAAAAACACAAAAATTACAGGAGAGGAGCAAAGTTCTATGCCAGCTGTTTTATTGAACAGTGTAGCTCAGCAAAACAGAAGGAAAAGCAAAGCTCCCCTAGGGTGTTCGCAGTAAGCGCATGCAGGTAGGGACCGACCCCACGGACAGACAGCAGAAAAAAGCCCAGAGGGCTGTCCCCGGCCCCCTTTTAAAGGTACCAGTGGTCCCACCTCCTGCTGCTGAGTAACTTTCCCACGCACCCAGGAGCAGGTGCAGGGTCAAATGCCGGCCAGAGTTCACACCTGGCGCTGGCTGAACGCCCGGTCCAAAGTGACACCCCTAGGTTAACCCTTTGCTTTACCCTCTGACAATAGGTCACAACATGGTCAAAGGTCACACATTAGTACAGCAAATAGCATAGTTTATAAAAGATAATTATGATATTAATGTGAATAATACTTGGCCTAACTACATCAAATATATGAGTTAAATGCATAACATAAAAATAAAACACTCCAGTGTAGGTTTATAGTGTGTGTGTGTACAGGACAGTGAAGATATGCCTCATGAGTGTGCTGCATGACTTGTGTGTGTGTGTGTGTGTGTGTACCACTGCATGCCTAAAACTCCACATGAAAGTTATTCAGATCGATATATAAGTACAAAAATCCATCATGTTAGATTTATAGGTATACATGTCATACAAAAATCCACTACACTACACCAAATCACCATTCCTTGTTGGTCTCTACTGTGGTCTTGGTAAGCCAGAAAGTGTAGTTCAGTTCTTGGACCCATTTGTTAAGGACCTAAGCCACATTTTGAAGAATGGCATTTTTTACAATAGCTGCCACATAACCGTTAAGGTATGTTCATTTGTGTGTGTGTGATGCACCTGCAAGAGCTTTCATTAAAAACATAAAGACTCATAATAGTTATTCAGGTTGTGACAAACGTCTTCAAGTAGGTGAATGGAAGAACAAAATGACGCATCCAGAAGTTAATGCAAAGCTTCGAATGGATGCCGCTTTTCAGTTGATTCACCACTTGAATCAAATGTTGTCTCCTTTAGCTGGTATGGTTAAGATGATTACAATGTTTCCCTTGGATTAAATGCATCTATGTTGTCTTGGAGTCACAATAAAACTCATATACTTGTGGATGAAGGGCAAAGTAATTGCAACTAGGCTGTCCAGTCAAACAGTAGGTGAAATTTCAGAAAAGTTGAAAGCTCTGCGACCTTATACACCAAATGAGTTTAACCGCAAGCCAAGGGACTTGTCTGAAATTGATAGATGGAAGGCAACAGAGTTGCGAAATTTTATGTTGTACACAGGGCCCGTAGTGCTTAGGAATAGCATTCCAGTTGAGTTCTATGATAATTTTATATTTTTTTCAGTAGCAATGCATCTGCTGTTATCTCCTTTTATGTTTAATGAAATGGTCAATTGTGCCAATGAATTCCTGGTGTTATTTGTTTGTCACTTTGGTGAATTGTATGGTAGTGATGAAATCACACACAATGTCAAGTGTTCTGTGTCTGTGAGGAGCCTACACTTGAAAAGACCCGACTTTGGATTTCACTCCATTTATTTTTGACAAGTTTCAGCTTCATTCAGGCAGGTAGCTGTTTTGCTAGATAGATAGGTAGTAGGTAAATAGGTAGGTGAAAAACCTTTAAACACAACAAAATAAAGAACATTTCGTTAATCATTCAGATTAATTAAATGCATTATACAGAATACATAACAAAAATATATACACTTTAGTGAAGCCATTTAACATAAACAAAAGTATTTAGCTTTAGCTAAACTATCATTTAACCCAGTTTTAGTTTTACATTCATTGGTTTTCATTGGTTTTTAATCACAAAGCGTTTTGGTCGCAGAGCCAAACTATGTCTCCAACAGCAATGTTTCTCTCTGCAGTATGCCACTTACTGCGGATGAACAGATTTGGTCCAGCGAGTTGGCTCCAGGACCTCCAGAAGTTGTTGACCGTGGTTTGTACTTCTTTCAGCCTTTTAAAAGGATAATTTGTGAAGTCGATCGTTTTGAAATCCCCACTTTGTGTGGCTCGACCAAGCAACAGATTATTCGGCGTGATGTAGTCAATGCGATCTTCTCGGCTCTGAATTCTGGCATCAATGGGTCTTTCATTTGCAAGGTTGGCAGCTAGCTGGAGTGCTGTCAGAAACTCACTGAAGGTAAGAGCCTCTACATTGCCAAGAGTATGAAGGGCTCTCTTGGTAACTCTGACAGCGGCTTCGGCGGCCCCGTTTCGGTGAGGTGAGTCAGCGGGAAGAATCTTCCATGCCCAGGTGGTCTCATTTTTGGCAGAGTATTCTTCAAGCGACTCCTTGTTTTGTTGTCTCAGGTAAGCATACATTTCTTCTAATACAGGTTTGGCGCCGACAAAGTTTGTGCCAGGATCTGACCAGATTTTCCGGGGATGGCCTCGGACAGAAGTGAACCTCTGGTAGGCAAGCAGGAAGCTCTCTGTTGATAGTGTGCTCGCTAGTTCGACATGAATGGCTCGGCTTGCCATACAGCAGAACACAACTCCCCAAACTTTCATGGTCACTCTTTTCTTGACATCATCCCTCACATGATAGGGTCCAAACAGGTCGACAGATGTGAATTCGAATGGTGCAGCAGGATTTGACCTCTCTTCAGGTAAGTCTCCTATTACTTGCTTACAGGTTCTTGCCTTTGCCTTCTTGCAGATGATGCACTGGTCCATGACCTTTTGGGCAATAATTCTTCCTCTGACAACCCAAGCCTTCTTTCTCATCCGCAGTAAGGTTCCTGCCACTCCGTCATGTCCCTCGCTGTGTGCTTCTCTGGCAAGGAGGGTGGATAACCAGGCTTGGAATGGTAGAAGGGGAACGGCTTTGCGGTCTTCTTTGAAGGTCTGGATTCTGCCACCACAGACTAGAAGTCCACTTGTTTGGTCTCTGTAAACAACTAGTCTGTCTGTTGTGGTGCTTGGGAAGTTGACGCCCTCTTGTGCTGCTAGGCAAAGGTCTCGAAAAGCATCTCGTCTCTCGTTGACTGTGAGGACACCCGAAGATGGTACTACCTCCCACTTTTCTTGGTCTCTGGTCTTGGATCTCATGAACTTTTTGGCAACCCTCCAGACCCACGCCACGGTCCCAATCAGCCTTCTCAGGTTGCTGAATCGCCTTTCGTCGATTAGCTGTTGGGTTGCTACTCCTGCCAGTGGTCTTCTCGACTCTACGTGTGCTGAGTCTTGAGCTGCATTGGTGTGGATTCTGGTAAGGACTGCAACAAAAGCCTTTTTCTGTAGCGTTGTGACCTTTTCTCGGCAGATTTCTTCAGCCACTCATTTTCAGGAAGTTGGAGAAACTTTGGACCCGACTGCCACTCGGAGTCCTCTGTTAGGGCATTTGGACTGGCCCCTCTGGTGAGAATGTCTGCAATGTTTGCTGACCCGGGAATCCACCACCAATCTTGGACATCAGTGCTACTCTGAATCTCACCAACACGGTTTGCGAAGAAGGTCTGGAAACCGTAGCTCTCACGCTGGATTGCACCCAAGACGGTCTGACTGTCGACGAAGTGGTACCATTTTTTGACCTGGATTCTGCAGTGCCTCTGGAAGTAGGTCTTCAGACGGGCAGCAAAGACGGCGCCACACATCTCTGCTTTAACAGGATCGCCTTTATGGTCGAGAGGCGTCAGTTTGGCTTTAGACTCTACTAGTCTCACGATGACACTATGGCTGCAACTCCAGCGAAGGTACATCACTGCGCCATATGCGTGTTCACTGCCATCAGAGAACGTGATGGCACTGGGCTCTGCACAGGGATCTGGTGGAGTCAGGGCTCTAGTGAAATGCAGTTTCTTCAGGTCAGCATACTCTTCCAGAAGCTTTATGGCATCTTCTCAGAGACCTTCAGACAAGGCTGCGTCCCATGTGTCTTCGAGGCAGTATTTTACTTTTGCTTCTTGAAAAGCTCTCCTTACCAGGATGGCACCCTTCTGTTTGACAGGAGTCACAAGACCGAGTGGGTCATATAGGCCGGAGACTTGGCTTAGCAGTTCTCGCCTGGTTAGTGGATCAGGTGTTCGCTCTCTGACTTCTTCTCTGAGCAGGTCTTGACCAAGGCGCATTTTCCTCCTTTTCTTTGAAAAGTTCACTGCAACCATGACATGAAGTTTGTCATCATTGATGGTGTAGCCAAGGCCAAGGGCTTTGTTGTCATCTTCCGTCAGCTGGTTTGGCAGGATCATAGTCTTTGGCTCTGATCGAGGCAACTCTTTCTTTGCCTCCTCCCTCCCACTTTGACTGGAGTAGACCCAAGGCTTCATGTAGAATCCTCCAGCTCTCAGGATGTGCTCGATGTTGGCTGTTAGGCGTCTCAGATGGTCGAGGTCATTGTGTGATGTCAGGATGTCATCGACATAAGCATCTTCTTCCAGCACACGCTTCTCTTCTTTGAAGTGACTGAATGAAGGTAGGTTTGCAGTTTCTCTCATGGCGACTTGGGCTATGCAACCAGCAGGTTTGTCTCCAATGTTGACTCTTGTTATGGCATAGTCTTCTATGCCTGCATCTTCTGTGTCACGCCACAAGAATCTGTGCAAGTGGACTTCTCGATCTTCCAGCCAGACGGAGTTGTACATCTTGCGGATGTCACCAAGGGCGGCGTAGACACCAGCTCGGAACCTCAGCAGGACAGCTCTTATCGGGTTCAGGACATCAGGACCTTTGATGAGAATGTCATTCAGGCTGAGGCCTCTGTACTTCTGGCTGCTGTTCCACACCAACCTCACTGGGGTAGAGACCGAGTGTGGATTTGGCGCAATGAGGTGGCTCATATACCATACTGGCCCAGTCCAACTCTGCAGGACTTCTTTGGACAGCTTCACTGCAGCTCTGCGGTTTACCATCTCATGAACTTGTGCAGCATAGGCTGTCCTCCACTCAGGTTCTTTCGATAGCTTCATCTCGGTTCTGATGAATGTTGCTTCTACTGCTTTCCTGTTATTTGGCAAGGTTGCTGGATCTTCTACCCATGGGTACTTGGCATGCCAATGCGGTTCACTGCTGTGGTCATCTCCAGTTGAATAATTCAGGCCATTTCTCACGATCTCCATCTCCCTCTCTTCTGCGAGCGTCATTTCTTTACCCCCTGGCTGGCAGTTCCCTCAACGACACCCTCCACATCTCGGCTGGCAAGCGGCACCGATGCTTTCCCACCTCCACCACTTCAGAAAGTCTCTGCTGCTGGTAGCTGTGGTGGATAGAGTCTCAGGGTGATCAGGACGCTGACAGGAAGCTAGGTCTTTAGTGAACTCTTGGTACTTGAATGCAGCAGCTCTCATTGATCTTGCGAAGTGCGTCTTGGAGGTGTGGGCCATCAAGGTGACTTCCTCAAAGAGGTCTGGATGCGTGCCCCCGATTGTCTTGCCAAGTGGTCCGTCCCAGAGCACCAGGTCACCGATGGAGCGGATCTTTTGGGGCACCAGCTGGCCTTCTTTATGGCTGATTAGAAGCTGGATCTCTCTGGGTCTGATGAGGTCTTGGAGAGGGACGTCAGGGAAGATCTTCTGTAGCTTCTGAGGTGGAACATGTCTTTCCACTTCAGCAATCTTGTCAAGACCATAGCAGACTAACTGGTGAGGCTTTAAAGTTCCTCTTGAGGTGTTGACACGGATCTTGAGAAGGTAGCGCTTGGTTGCCACAGATACCTTCATACCTCCGACACCCTGGATGACAAGCATGACGTCTTCACTGCGAAGGTTGAGCTTACTTGCAGCTTTGTGGGTTATGTAGTTTGTGTCAGATGCTAGATCATTTAGTGTCCCAATTCTCTGCCCATCATTGGCGATGACGTCAAGGAGCATCAGAATCACAGGGTACTCTTTTAGACCAGTCTCCTCCAGTAGACCTTTCTCCGCTGCCATGGAGTTGAAGGCTCGTGATGCGACGTTGCAGAAAGCTTTCCGACACTGCTGCGCTAGCTCTGGCGATAGTTTAGAGATGAACTCTTCTTGAACCTCTGTGTACCTCCTCCCCTCAGCTCTCACTGGACCAGACTTGGGCCTTTGTGATAAGGGTCGTGGCAGGGGACAAAGAAGGTAATGATGCTGGTCTTTGCACTCTGGCTTTCCACACAGGTAAGTAGTCTTTCTGCAGGGTTCGTCGTGGATCTCGAGGCACCTCTTGCAGGCTCCAAGTTGCTGCACTGCATCCTTTTTCTCCTGTAACTTTGTGTTGGTTCTAAACCGTCTGCAGATGTAGAGCTTCCTCTTGTGCTTCGGGTCCCCACAGATGATGCAGCCTGCTGGATCAGTACTGGATTTGACTGACTTGGTACGGGCGTACCTTTGTTGGGAACTTTGTTCTCTCCTTGGCAGGGTCGATGTCTCTCAGCTGGTCTAACTGCTCGTAGATGGACTCTTGAGATTGGAGGTATGCGAGCAGCTTGTCAAACCGGTTCTGATGAGTCACAGCATTCTTTGGATCAGCAGCGTGGGTAAGCCAGTCTTTCTTTAGGGACTCAGGCAGCTTGCTTTCAATAGACTTTATTACTAATAGGTTCTTTATGGCATCTGCTTTATCCAGCTCATTCAAATCATAGAGGGCCTTTTCAACTGCGTGGATAAGCTCTATTATTCTTCTAGGCTGGTTGCTACGGACAGGAGGGATAGCTTGGAGCTCCTCAATGATTTCAATGGCGATGGTGGCTTGATTTCCATAGCGGTTCTCAAGGACTCTGAAGATCTCATCTGCCGAGGTGTATGTGGACAGGCGCAGATCTTTGGCCACTTTCTCATCGAGGCTATCGAGAAGTTGGAATTTCTTAACTTCCATGGACCCGGTTGGTTCACCTTGCTTTTGCAGAGCCTCCCATTCCTTCCGCCATCTGTAGAACTCACGCTGGCTGCCGGTGAACTTTGGTAAAGCTGTGGCTTTCAGTTTTATGGCTGCGACTGGGGCTGCGTTGCGGACTGTGACAACTGCTTGGTCGGCATCTCTTTTAATTCTCTCTGCTTTGATCAGGGCTGCCTTCCCTGACACCAGCTTTGGAAGGCAGGTTTCAAGCTCCATTAGTCGACGATCACAATCCCGCCTCTCAGCAGGTGGAGCCCAGCGGTTCCATGACTGGTGTGCCTGCTTAGCTTTCTTCACCAGTTCTTCCAGGTGGTGGAGCATAAAATCATATACCTCCAGGGGCGTATCAGGCTGAGTGGATGAGACGTTCTCACACTCCATTTCTGCTGATTTTAGAGCACGGGTCAGTTCTCTTTCACCATATGATGTCCACAGGGTCTCTCTGATCAGGTGCTTCGCCTCCTCCAACTTCTGCTCACATTCTTTCTCCGTTTTCTCGACGTCTGCTCTCTGTTGGCCCATCAGCTCCGGTGTGCCCTCTGCTTCACACTGCGTGATGTAGGCGGCCTCAAGCTCCTCATTCACGTCAATTACTTTGGAGCCCTCTGCTGTGAGTCTCTTGAAGGAATCCTGTAGCTCCTCTACAGACATATCCATGTGGGTCCTTACTATATGGTTGGTGAGTCTGGAAAACAGTCTCTTTGCAGTGGTTCGCTGTATTTTCAGCTCTTCGAGTGACTTGGACTCAGCCATGCTGCTTCCTTGGTTATTGGTGGGACAGGCAAACGGCAAGTTGTGATTTCCTCCAGGCCCCCAGGTGGAGTCTTCTCCGTCTTTGTGGTGAGCTTTTGTGGAGTCTTCACTGGTCAAGGCCGGTTTCTTTACTGGCCAGGCCGGTTTTTCACTGTCAAGTGTTCTGTGTCTGTGAGGAGCCTACACTTGAAAAGACCCGACTTTGGATTTCACTCCATTTATTTTTGACAAGTTTCAGCTTCATTCAGGCAGGTAGCTGTTTTGCTAGATAGATAGGTAGTAGGTAAATAGGTAGGTGAAAAACCTTTAAACACAACAAAATAAAGAACATTTCGTTAATCATTCAGATTAATTAAATGCATTATACAGAATACATAACAAAAATATATACACTTTAGTGAAGCCATTTAACATAAACAAAAGTATTTAGCTTTAGCTAAACTATCATTTAACCCAGTTTTAGTTTTACATTCATTGGTTTTTAATCACAAAGCTAAGTAATTTCAAACAATGAAGACGAAATAAACTGTGGTACTTAAATACACAAAATGCGTCTACCTTGCATTTTACTTTTTATAAACAATTACATTTTCAAAGTATACATTTTTAAAGTCTGCAAATATTTTAATAGAGACATTAACCAAGGATTTTCTTTTACACAGAATTGTTCACCTTAAATCAAACCAAACATATTTACACTAGTTTTAAGATTTAACCACAGATTTGGGGTAGCTATTTTTAGTATTAATTAACATAAATGTGGGAAACACTATCTACATAAACAATTTATTCAAACTTAAACATTCCTTTTAATATCAATATAATGCTTTAAACTTAAATGCAGTAACTATTTCCCAAAGCATAAATACATTTCCACAATTGAGCTTCCATAGGTCCCAAACGTATAAGCAGCAAATATGAGACCAAGAGCTTACCGATAGCCCGTCTAGTCCAAAGTCTTCCTCACAGTGGCAAGTGGATTGCCTTGTTTGCTGTCCTCTCAGTATGTCGCTCTCCGGTCAAATGACTGCTGCATGCATTTTAAGGCTTACTAGGCACGCCCGCCCTTGATTGCTCAAATTCAGCTCACCTGGCGGAGCAGCACGCATCAGGTCTAATCAGCAGCAGCGCAGAGCAGGTAGTGCAGGAGGAGGAAGAGAAGAGCAACAGCCACACCTACTAAGTCAGCGCGACACACAACGTACACCAGCTGACACACCTTTCAGAAGAATATCGACTCTTTGTTCCGTTAGATAAACATTGCTGCTTTCCCCTTTGAAAATTACTTATGCCAGATTAAACTTCTCTTGAGAAGGCCTCACTTGCCTTTACAGCAAATTGTAAAAGGACCCTCTGAAAAACCAGAAAGCCATCACCACCAAGAAAAGGACAAAAATTAATGCATCAGCATTCTGATGGGCCACTTGTGGCTCACATACACCATTCAGAGCAGTACAAAAAAGTAGTGACAGAAAAGTACATTCTATCTTTAGGCGATGGGGATAACTGTGTGCAGGTAGTAGATGACATTGCTTTAATCCGCAACATTGTGAAAGTAGATGGTGACACAGTTATTATTTTCCAAAAGTTTTGTCACAAGGAGTCTTACTTTCAGTACCCGTTACCGTCATCCAGAACTGGATGCTATAGAGTGTCGCAGCTGAACAGCAGACTTGGCATTACAAAGCTCAGTAATATTACCAGCAAATATTTTCTTTGTCCTGACAGCACAGCTTTCATTGCATTGCCAATCATACATAGTCAATAAAAACTAAACAGTTTGTTTTATCGGCCTTCCGAGCCAAGCTTGTAATTGTTGCCTTTATATATTTTAAGCAAATATTTAGTATTTAGTTCAGATAATAGATTAATTTTTGTAAAAAAAGAAAAAAATGAAAAAATAAATCTATTTCAATTAACTGTTTCCTGTTTATCCAAGACAGGGCAAAAACAGAATCCAAATATAAAAACAGATAAAAATGAAAGACTGGTGCATAGTGCAGTTCAGCACTGGTGCAACTGAAATTGTCCCTAGTTCATGGATAAATGGGGAGAAATTGTCATGGCCTCCATATCCTCTGCGAGACACATCCAAGATCCACGCCGCAGTGAAGAGGAGAATTCATCCAGGTGCGAGACGTATGCACCAGTCTGGCTTCTCATAAGCCATGGTGGGTATTATCTGGATTGGTGTTGTATAAATTTAACAATACAATTTTTTTTCGGGTGATAATTTATGTCTGGCCTTACATTGTGTTTGTACTTCCAGACACATTTGACGATGCAGTACGCAGTATTCAAAGATATCTACGTAAACATTGTTGTATGTCCGACCTTCAGTCCGAAGCAGAAACCCAGACCGGTCTAAAAAGAAAGCATAACTATTTTAGACACAAACTTATCTTTCATTGTTAAGAATTTATGTTCTTCTCTTTTATTAATATCTGTGGTGCAAGCATACAGCAATATCACCACTTAATATAGTCCAAAAAGTGGAAGTTGGTAAACTTCATAAAAATGCAAAGCCTTGTACACTTGTGCGCTTCAAAAATGCCTTATATATTGTACCTTCTTGCACGTCTCTGTTTCCTGTGTGTATTGTTAGAAATGAAACTACCTGTAGGAAAAAATCATATTTACAATTACTTATGACAGTTTTTATTTTCACTTCTTTAGACCCTTGTATGTATATATACAGTTAAGCCCATAATTATTCATACCCCTGCCGAATTTTGACTTAAAGTTACTTTTGTTCAACAAGCAAGTTCTTTTTTGAGCAGAAATGACACAGGTGTCTCCCCAAAGATAATAAGATGATGTACAAGACGCATCATTGTGGAAAAAAATATTTCTGAGCTTTTATTTACATTTGAGCAAAAAGTATCATGTCCAGAATTATTCATACCCTTCTCAATAATCAATAGAAAAAAGCCTTTATTGGCTATTACAGCAATCAAACGCTTCCTATAATTGCAGACCAGCGTTTTGCATGTCTCCACAGGCATTTTTGCCCATTCATCTTTAGCAATGAGCTCCAAATCTTTCAGGTTGGAGGGTCTTCTTGCCATCACCCTGATCTTTAGCTCCCTCCACAGATTCTCAATTGGATTCAAGTCAGGACTCTGGCTAGGCCACTGCAAAACGTTAATGTTGTTGTCTGCTAACCATTTCTTCACCACGTTTGCTGTATGTTTTGGGTCATTGTCGTGCTAAAATGTCCACTGGTTCCCAAGGCCAAGTTTTTCTGCAGACTGCCTGATGTTGAGAATCTTCATGTATTGCTCTTTTTTCATGGTGCTGTTTACTGTGATTAGGTTCCCTGGTCCATTGGCTAAAAAAACACCCCCAAAGCATTAGGTTCCCACCACCATGTTTGACAGTGGGGATGGTGTTCTTTGGGTTGAAGGCTTCTCCATTTTTATGCCAAATGAAGGCAACATCATTGTGACCAAATAATTCAATTTTTGTTTCATCTGACCATAACACTGAAGACCAGAAACCTTCTTCTTTGTCCAGATGAGCATTTGCAAAGGCCAAATGAGCTTTGGCATGCCTTAGAAGTGCCTGGAGAAGTGGCGTTTTCCTTGGTCTGCATCCGTGGAACCCAACAGTGTCCGTTGGACTGTCTGCCTTGAGACATTGCCACCAGCAGAGTCCAGATTCACCAGAATGGCCTTGGTGGTGATCCTTGGATTCTTTTTCACCTCCCTCACTATTCTCCTGGCCAACACAGGTTTCACTTTTGGCTTCCGACAACGTCCTCTGAGATTTTCCACAGTGCGGAACATCTTGTATTTTTTAATGATACTTTGCACTGTAGCCACTGGAACTTGAAAACATTTGGATATGGCCTTGTAGCCCATTCCTCACTTGTGAGCAGCCACAATGCACAGCTGCAGGTCCTCACTGAGTTCCTTTGTCTTAGCCATGAATGTCCACAGACCACCTGCAGAGAGCTGCTGTTTTTCACCTGTTGAGTTGATCAAAACAGCTATTTCCAATTAATCAGGGTAATTAGGATGCTTTAGAACAGCTTTGACTATTTGGAATGGTATGGAACTTTGGATTTTCCCAGAGACTGTGACAGTTTGTAGAGGGTATGAATAATTCTGGACATGATACTTTTTGCTCAAATGTAAATAAAAGCTCAGAAATATTTTTTTCCACAATGATGCGTCTTGTACATCATCTTATTATCTTTTGTGAGACGCCTGTGTCATTTCCAGTCAAAAAATAACTTGCTAGTTGAGTAAAAGTAACTTTAAGTCAAAATTCAGCAGGGGTATGAATAATTATGGGCTTAACTGTATATATATGTGTATATATATATATACATATATATATATATATATATAGTGTATGTATGTACATATACACTGATACGGACTCTGAGGATGAGCAGCCTCCAAAAAAACAGATCCCCCAGGCCCCTCGAGTGAAAATACCTGGTAAATGGCCTGTATTTATATAGCGCTTTAATAGTCCCTAAGGACACCAAAGCGCTTTACATATCCAGTCATCCACCCATTCACACACAGGTGATGGCAAGCTACATTGTAGCCACAGCCACCCTGGGGCGCACTGACAGAGGCGAGGCTGCCAAACACTGGCGCCACCGGGCCCCCTGACCACCACCAGTAGGCAACGGGTGAAGTGTCTTGCCCAAGGACACAACGACCGAGACTGTCCAAGCCAGGGCTCGAACCGGCAACCTTCCGATTACAAGGCGAACTCCCAACTCTTGAGCCATTAACGCCCCACGGTAATAAAAAACTGCCTAGTGTCTGTGTACATATCTGTGTGTGACACAAGGAAACTTTATAGACAAGTTGTCTGTATTCTTAAATACTTACAGAGACCAGTTGCTGGATTTTTGCAAGACGACTGTTGTACTATTTATGTCTGATTCTAGCTGCTCGACTGTCCTGGGTCTTCTTCTTTTTGTTTGTTTGTTTCATGGTGCTCTAGATGTTGAAAGGTCTGGACTTCAAACTGCAGGCAGGTGAGTTCAGCATCCAGATGCTATGTTGACCTAAACTAACAGTATTGATGGTATCTTACCAGATGTGTAAACTGTCAACTCCATAGATACTAACACAGATTTAAAGGTTTTATTGATATAATTCCCACAAGAGGAGATAACCTACTGGATTTGGTGGACACAACCTGTAAAGGAGCACATAAGGCCTCCCACCTCCCCCACCTGGGTCTCTGATCACAGAACCTTTGTGCTGAGACTTGTAAACACACCCAGAGTGAGAGTCACCAGACTAACACAGAAGCAGATACATGTGTGGCCAGAGGGGGGCGCCTATGGTCAGAAGGACTGCTTCAGCACTACAAACTGGGACATCTTCAAACAAGCGGCCACCCACAATAACCACAGACACTGAGAAATACACTGAGGCTGTCACAGGATAGATCAAAAAATGCACTGATGATCTCAGGAGGAAATAGTAGTTTAGTGTCCACGGGAAAGACTTTAGGTGAGAGACAAATTAGGGTGGAGCTCCATCCATGATGTAGTAGTGTGCAGTCCACTAGCATTAATCACATGCCCCAAATATTACACAGATGGAACTAAATAAAATACATCATCAGTACTAGTATTACTTTAGTGATTTTTAAAGGTGTTGTGATGAAATTTAGGGGTTCTTGAAGATCCCAAAAGGGTCTACACTACCTTATGGTAAAAGATGAATATTAATCCAATCACCAAAGGCCATTGGTTGGTCAGTGTGTGCAAAGAATTCTACTTCCTGGGTTTGCTGGCTTAAGAAGATTACACAGTGAATTAAAAATAGTTGGACTTAACACACTGACAAAGGTGGGCACTAACTATTTTAGGCCTCCTGCTTGTTTGGCCCTCTTTCCTTAACAACAGCTGCTTCCTCCCACTTACTTAGTGGGGGAGGGTGGGAGAGAGAGGGTCTCATACTAGCCCCAAACACAGAACAGTTACTGCTATAAAACATGATTTCTCATGTTGACAGTTGAAAAACAGGGTTGTTGTTTTTTTGTTTTGTTTTTTATACCATTTTAACAAAAGTACAACCCTTTAAAGCATAATATAGAAAGGTCACATGGAGTTCGATCATCTCCGTGCTATTTTAAATTAGATCAGCCGTCGTAATGGCAACAAGAAAACCACAAAGCAGTATATGTAGCTTTGAACACGGAAGGAAGTTGATTTAACTGCTGTGTCTGAGCTCAGTCAAGATGAACCCAGCATCTCTTCAGCAGCTGCTCTGTAAGTTCAACCTTTCACTTCAGAATGTAATTAACTGTTTTTAAAGCATATCAGCTGAGTTATACAAGGGTGGTGACATATGTTGTGAGACAGAGTACTGTGCAAAAGTCTAACACTGACTTATGAATCACAGATAAACCAGTGTTGTTTGTACAGAGAAATTAGAAAAGAACATATTTTAAAGTGTGTATTTTTAATTTGTATCTTGAGGAATGAAGGCTTAAAATTTACAATACTGCAGGTGTGGCCTGTTTGATTGACAGGCAGATGTTGACACAGGGGGCTGTACCTGCTGTCTGCTACTGTTCACCTCAGCTATCCCAGAAGTGGAAAACTGAACCTATTTTATTTGTCTGTTGCTGACACTGATTAGCAGCTGTCTGTGTCTCTGTGACACATTCATGATGTTTATAGATATAGTTTTAAAAACAAAAAACAGGCAAACAAACAGGTAGAAAAAATCCCGAAGCAGGAGTTAAAAGTCCCCTAAAGGGGAGACGTGGTACCAGAAGGAGCTTTGTTGTAATGTGAACCAAATGAAAACTCAGATTAACTGAGTATCATTTCTCTTTAGGTCTGAACTTACTGCTGTGCTGCACAACAAACCAAGGTCAGTGACCTCATCATGATCATCCAAAACATCTCAAAGAGTCTCAAATAGACATTTTCTGCATCTTATTTTTAATGCTGTCTGGCACGTATAAACTTTCAATAAAGATTGTCTCTACAAACTGAGGCATTAAATCCAACACCACCTTTTTTGGTGTTTTTAATAACATTAATTATAACTGTGCATCTGAGAGCACTGAAGCTGGACCAGCCAGGATCTGACTGCATATCAGTGTCAGATTTTAAATGTAAAGTGAGCAATTTATTTGGGAATTCTGAAGACACGTGATGTAATTACTGCAATATATGTTTTATTTTGGGTGGCTGTGTTACTGTTAATGAAACAGTAAAAGATTATGAAACTCAGTTGGTCATTCTCCTTTGAAAATTGATTCACCTCATGCCCTCTTTCTGGCAGCTCGTCTGACTGTGAGTCCCAGCAGCTCTCAGTTCTTTAAAGGAGACTTTGTGTCTCTGAGCTGTGAGGAGGACGACAGCTCTGCTGGATGGACTCTGAGGAGAAAGGCAAAGGTACAACAGAGGACTCAGTGTGGAGATGGGTGGGGAAGATGGTCTGATTCTTCCTGTAACATGAGCTACATCGACCCACTGGACAGTGGAGTTTACTGGTGTGAGTCCAGAGAGGGTCCCATCAGTAACATGGTTAACCTGACAGTCACTGGTAAGCTGAGTGTGTGGAGTTAGTGTTGATGAAGCTGTGTGTAAATGGATGAAATGCTGTAGTTTGTCTCTGTGTTGAGGTGGATCAGTGATCCTGCAGAGTCCTGTCCTCCCTGTGATGGAGGGAGATGACGTCACTCTGCTCTGTAAAACAAACACCACTCCCTCCAACCTCCCAGCTGCTTTCTATAAAGATGGCTCCCTCATCAGGAAGCAGCCTACGGGTCACATGACCATCCAGCATGTTTCCAGGTCTGATGAAGGCCTCTACAAGTGTGACATCAGCGGTCATGGAGAGTCTCCATCCAGCTGGATCACTGTCACAGGTGAGGAGCTTCACTCTGATTTCACCTCTTATTTCATCCACATTCACCTGAACATGTGAGATTCTCTATGCAGGTAAACCTACAACCACACCTCCACCAACCACCTCAACTGATGGTGTCTTTATATCAACGCAGAGCCAAAGGTAACACTCTGAATTATTCTCTAATCAATCAATATGCTGATCATCTCTTTATCTGAACTTTTCCTGTGTTAGCAGCTGATATAATTTTCTAACATTTATAGGAAACTACAAGCAGGTCTGTGATAAAGACACCACCCAGCAGGGATTGGATAATGACAATGAAGATGTCACTATATAGCATTACTTCTAAAGCAGAGCTCATGTTCAGCTTCATATTGATAAAAACCTTATTCCTGCTGTGAGGAGGATATACACCATGTGCTGTTTATGGATTACTGTATCTCTGTCCAATAAGTAATGTACAAGGCCGTTAGTTTACTTCTAAACAAAACCTGCAGTTGTTTTCAGAACATATTGGAAAAGATAACACATTTTCTGAGCAACTATTGTACCCTTTGATTGCAGATTTATTTATTTCTCATTTTCGGAAGACATTCTTTGTTTGCTGTCTCAGTGTCTCACTCATGTCTGAATACTGAGCTTCAGATTAAAAGATTTTAAAGGGAGCCTGTTAGCAGGGCCACATAAAGACTCCTTTTTAAACTTTTTAACACTACCTCATGGTAGTGATGTAGAAAATGGAAAGGCAACCCAAACAGACAGGCAGATGAAAACTGATTTCATTAAAGAAAATGTTCTTTATTGGTGGTTACTGGTTGGTTGAGAATTTGTAGAACAATGTTGAAGCTACAAAGTATTAAAAGATGCGCTAAACCTAAGGTTTAGTGATAATTTTAAACAATGTACACTGACACCAGAATTTACTATTCAATGAAATTTGTTTCTATTTTATACTTTACCGCCACTCTTACACTACATGGATCCTGTAAATCCCGGAAAAAAAATAATGTTGTTCCCTGATCAAACACGAAAGACATCTGTTTGGATAATGGCCCAAAATATGTCTAAGGAGCTTGGAAAAGCTCCTTAGACATATAGCTTCCAAGCTCCTTAGACTACAATGACCTGGATGACTGAGAACCTTCACAGACACATTGCCCAAAATATGTATTTTTTTTAAAAGGTCATTCATCATAACAGAAGGAAATACATATATCATCCATCATTAATCAAGACAATTGGTTTAATAATGAGAGAACTTGAAAGAATTTTACACTATTTTTTTCAGATAGAGAAACTTATGTATTTGAAGATTAGACTCTGATGACTCATCAGGGCAGAAAGGGATCCCAGTGGTGATAGGATTTAGGTCAAGAGCCCCATGAGTCTAAGGAGGTGGTACTGGTGGTGTTGAAGATGAAGACTGAGGCTTGGATGGTGGTCTGGCTGAGATCTCAGTGAGGCGGAGATGGGGAGGAGGTGGGTTGCACAGATCTGAATCTCACAGTATGAATGATGGAGAGCAGAAATATAAACTACGAAAAGTGGAGGCTGATTAGTCCAAAGAAAGCAGGCAAGAAGATGATTGGACTAGAGTAATGTAGATAGTATTGAGATTGACGGCCACCACATGGTAGTGATGTAGAAAATGGAAAGGCAACCCAAACAAACAGGCAGATGAGTGATTACAGATCTCTGTTATTGAACTCAAAGCTTCATAACAATCACAATGAAAATGCTAAAATATAGACATCTACAGAACTTGAGCAGAGTTTTCCTCCGCTCTGTTTCTGCACATCTCACAATGCTAAGATGTCCTAATGAAATTCATTAAAAACACAACATACATTGTTACAACTTTAAGGAGTTACATCATCATATTTGTGCTTTAAGGGGGCAGAATATAAATTCTCAACAATTCTCTAAACCACCACAAGATGGCGCGCCAACACAAGGAATGAAATCATTCCTGCTCAGGCAGGTCAGCAGTCACATGCACTACACATCTAATTAACTTCTGCGCACCAGAAACATGGTTTCACAACTCAACCAATAAACTTACTTGGCTAAACTGAACATCTCTTCTCGGTACAGTGGTAATACACAGTACTATTTTCTATTAATAACTGTCACAGTCTCTGGGAAAATCCAAAGTTCCATACCATTCCAAATAGTCAAAGCTGTTCTAAAGCATCCTAATTACCCTGATTAATTGGAAATAGCTGTTTTACTCAACTCAACAGGTGAAAAACAGCAGCTCTCTGCAGGTGGTCTGTGGACATTCATGGCTAAGACAAAGGAACTCAGTGAGGACCTGCAGCTGTGCATTGTGGCTGCTCACAAGTGAGGAATGGGCTACAAGGCCATATCCAAATGTTTTCAAGTTCCAGTGGCTACAGTGCAAAGTATTATTAAAAAATACAAGATGTTCCACACTGTGGAAAATCTCAGAGGACGTTGTCGGAAGCCAAAAGTGAAACCTGTGCTGGCCAGGAGAATAGTGAGAGAGGTGAAAAAGAATCCAAGGATCACCACCAAGGCCATTCTGGTGAATCTGGGCTCTGCTGGTGGCAATGTCTCAAGGCAGACAGTCCAACGGACACTGTTGGGTTCCACGGATGCAGACCAAGGAAAACGCCACTTCTCCAGACACTTCTAAGGCATGCAAAAGCTCATTTGGCCTTTGCAAATGCTCATCTGGACAAAGAAGAAGGTTTCTGGTCTTCAGTGTTATGGTCAGATGAAACAAAAATTGAATTATTTGGTCACAATGATGTTGCCTTCATTTGGCATAAAAATGGAGAAGCCTTCAACCCAAAGAACACCATCCCCACTGTCAAACATGGTGGTGGGAAGCTAATGCTTTTGGGGTGTTTTTTAGCCAATGGACCAGGGAACCTAATCACAGTAAACAGCACCATGAAAAAAGAGCAATACATGAAGAATCTCAACAACAACATCAGGCAGTCTGCAGAAAAACTTGGCCTTGGGAACCAGTGGACATTTTAGCACGACAATGACCCAAAACATACAGCAAACGTGGTGAAGAAATGGCAGACAACAACATTAACGTTTTGCAGTGGCCTAGCCAGAGTCCTGACTTGAATCCAATTGAGAATCTGTGAAGGGAGCTAAAGATCAGGGTGATGGCAAGAAGACCCTCCAACCTGAAAGATTTGGAGCTCATTGCTAAAGATGAATGGGCAAAAATGCCTGTGGAGACATGCAAAAAGCTGGTCTGCAATTATAGGAAGCGTTTGATTGCTGTAATAGCCAATAAAGGCTTTTCTATTGATTATTGAGAAGGGTATGAATAATTCTGGACATGATAATTTTTGCTAAAATATAAATAAAACCTGAGAAATATTTTTTTTCCACAATGATGCCTCTTGTACATCGTCTTATTATCTTTGGGGAGACACCTGTGTCATTTCTGCTCAAAAATGAACTTGCTTGTTGAACAAAAGTAACTTTAAGTCAAAATTTGGCAGGGGTATGAATAATTATGGGCTTAACTGTACAATAATAGGCTAAATTTGTGATTGTGTGCCTCTAAAAATTTGGTTAGTGGACAACCAACTGTGATAAAACGTACAAACCAAAAAAAGCATTGGGAAAATAATAAAGTTGTTTTCTACTACAAATGTTGCTGATGCTTTGACCTCTTCTTCTTTCTAGGCAGCTTTTGAGATATAATTTTTTTTTTATTCATTAATTCTTTTATGTCATGTGCCCCCAAGAAGCATTTAAGACAGAGAAAAAATTAACAGATCAATATCATAAAACACTCACTGATTTAAAATAAAATTTACTATTACATGACAAATAATTAAAGCCTTAGTGGATAATAATCAGAGGCTGAGTCGTGTTTTACCCAGTTTTGAAGTGTGTATTTGCTCTTAGTTTGAGGTCTTGTGAGGGGTAGGGGTTGATGTAGTACCTGTACTGGCCACCAGGCGACACAGACATTAAAGTGTACAGCCTGTTTACAGAAGTCACAGGCGAGCAGGTAAGATGAAGGACAGGTAGAAGGAAGTCATTTTTTTCCACTGTCTCAGCTGTTGGTCACGTCATGCTTTCTACTCTCTGTTTTTACAAACATGTTTTATCTTTAATTCACTGCCCCCAGACTTTTGTAGATTTTTTTAAATGGAAATGAAAGTGTAGACTCAATTATACATGAGAAATATTAAATGTTTGTCTTATATTAATGAAATCACAAAGCTGCAGGTTTGTGCCTGCTGAGAAAATGCTCTTATGTTTCTAGAGAAGAAAAATCAAACAGTAAATCAAACAGGAATTCAAATATTACGACACATTCTGGAAAAATCCAATCCCACATTATCAGCAACTCCAGTCTGGAAGAAATTCCTGTTTTTAGTTTTCTTTTAAAACATTCACAGAGGAGTGAGCTGAAAATGTAGCTTAGTAATGGTATACTGTGGGTGTATGTCGAGGTTGTTTTGAATCAGACTTCATGTTTGAGTGCAAAGACCTGTTAAACCTGCTGCCTGGGCTCTTTTCATTTAAGCACCTCGCATAAACACAGCCACTGTTCTCAGTACTGCTGAAGCTGCTGGGCCCTAAAAACGTCCCGTCCTCTATGTAGAAGGAAGTCATCACAACATTTGGTTATTCAGACTTTATTCTGACTAAAACAATGCTGCAGGCTCCAAACTCTGTTTCACAGGGACAGGCTCAGACAGGTTTCACTTTAACATACAGTGTTTTCAGGTTTCTGTGTTACATCTGTTTGTACATGCAGTGGGTTCATTCACACGCCCACACATCAATGTTTTATTTTCTTTGGACTGATTCCAGATCAGATTAAATCTGCATTGACTGGCTCAACCGGTCAGAGGTTGAGCCAAGAAATACTTATTTAAAAAATCAAATATTAAAACATTTTAAGCCTATATTAGAAAAAAAAAAGCCATTGTAAAAATTTGAAAAAAAAATTAAGCCCCCCCCCATTTTTCAAACCCATCCAATGGGCTGGTACTCAGGCTGTATATTTGGCTCTCCTACAATAGAGTGTAGCCTAACCTATCTAGCACGTGTGTGTGTGTGTGTGTGTGTGTGTGTGCGCGCAATAAGAGAATATAGCATTCACACCAGTAACTGAGTGATACATGTTTATGTGTTACAAACTTTTAAAAAAAATCACTAGATAATCTGTAAGAATTCAAATACATTATTATTATTTTTTTTTAAATAAAATCTAATAAAATATTTTATGAACAACAAGTTTGTTGGTATGGTGAGCAGGAACATCAGAGATCAGAGAATTATGCAAAAAATGCAAAGTTTAATTTTGTATTGTTTCCTGTGTCTCTCCTCTGTCAGTCTGAATGCTGAACTTACTGATAATAACCTGGAACAGCAGCCGGACTCAGAGTTCAGTTATGAACCCACTGAACACATTTTAAATCATCATTAGATTATTTAGAAGACGTCGCCCTCTACGATTTCTGTAGAACACAAAACCAGCAACAAAAACAACAAGAAGCATGGCAGAAACTGACAGACCAACTGTAAGTCCAACAGAACCACTCTCCTTTACTCCAGCCTCCTCCCCTCCATCTTCACTTTGTCCTGCTGTCTGACCTGCAGGTGAGAAACAGGTGTGAGGTGTCAGCTGTCAGGTAGGTGATGAGTGAAGAACAGAACAGAATCCATTTCCTCTTCAAACTGCTGTCAGACATTATCTGCTGACAACATCTTTAGAAACAAACATCAACAACCAGGAAGCAGCTCAACTTCAAACTCACCTTCTTCTTCTACCTTCAGGTAGGTGATGTTTATAAGTTGAGGTCCCTGATTGTTGTATCCAGCATAACATTCATATCTTCCAGTGTCGTTCATGGTGACATTTTTGAGAATCACAGAAAAGTCTCCATTCTTCATCTCTGGATCTTTCAGCTTCACTCGATCTTTAAAATATGGATCCTGATAGTTTTCATAAGAGTTGCCATCTCTGAAGTAGAAGAGATAAAAGTCTGACTTCACGTCAGATTTGTACCACCTTAATAATCTGGTGGTAGCATATTTGGGACCATAACACTCCAGAATAATATCTTCTCCTTGTTTGACTGGTACATCTGGATGAGATGAAAAAAATGACAGGAAAATGAAACTAAAGATCTATACAGTATTATAGTTTTTTGAAAATAGCTTCATTTCTACCTTTAACTCGAACAGCATGTTCACTGTAAACTAGAACACATGACAGATGATGAGCTGATGCTGAGAGAAAAAAAAATACCAGAGGATATATGCGCATGTTGTGCAATTTTAAAAATTTTTAAAAAAGTGCAGCTAACTACAAGGAAGAGAGAACCATGTTAAAAAATGATATGCTCTGTCACTACTCAGAGATTCATCTTGGGAGAGATGGCCACAGTGTCACAATTCCCACCTTGAAGTGAAAGTGGATGTCATAGAAACACTGCCAAAAATGTTTTATGAAATATGCTGTTTGTTCACATAAACAAAGTAGGACCATTTGCATAATACTGTGCTCAGATGGCACATAACTCTATAGGTTAATAATATTATGCATGTTTTAAGTCTGACTGAATAAAATAAGTCTTGTAATCATTTCCTATGTTAAGCATTTGCACACATTTGGCCCAGATACTATTTATTAAAGATGTGTTGTTAACATTTTTTAATCATTTTAAAACTTTATCAATTCTAATTCTTCTAACCTCCTTTTCTACATTTTCTCTCCAAATTCACCATTATTATTATCATTACACATTATCCTATTTTTAACTCTGACTGTGCAAGCTTATGTGTAGGTAGCTTTTCATAAATGCGGTTCTCTCTGATGAATAAAGCATAACGCTGCACGTCCTGTTTTTTCCACCTTAACATTAGGACGACGACATCTCTGGGACTGTAGCACGTCAGAGTAACGTTGTCTCCATGATTCACGTTTGTTTGTTTATTGACTTAAAAAGAGAAAAAAATATAACAAAATACTTTTAATTCAATAATCCAAACAGTATTTTCACTTTAAACTGAGTTTACCACAGAACAGATAACAATGCAGAGACAAAAAAAATAAGAACTGTTGTGCTTCCACTTGTACTAACATGCATTTGACACACTGACAAATATGACAGATTTGTGATGAGTTAGTAGAGAGATTGTGTCATCATCTGATGTTTGTGGTATAAACCAGTGCAAGTTATGATACAATGAAGCATCCATAATAAGATGTAAGGAATCAACCCTTTGGTCACTTCAATTTTGTTTGTTAAAGTTCCACAAATTAGGATTTTTTTTAATAATAATAAATTATGCTACACAAAAATCACAAACTTCCCTTTGCTTCTGGAAGGATTACTACCTGGGTCTGTCAGACCATCTCTCCCTTCTGCTACACCCAATATACACACAAAAGATCAAGAGTATTGGGATTACAATTAAAAAACGTGAGAACATGGCCGCAGGATGCTACTCCGATGCTTCAGGATTGTTTCCATTGCACAGACTGGGATGTATTCAAGGTGAAGGACACCGACAATCGTACTGCACTGGACAGTTACACCTCCACTGTCTTGGACTACATCTGTTTCTGTGTGGATAATGTAACTACCTGGAAACGACTCCGTGTGTTCCCTAATAATCCACCCTGGATGACACACGGAGTCCAACAACTCATTCGAACGAGGAACAACGCTTTCAAATCTGGAGACCAGGAGGCATACAGTGCTGCCAGGGCTAACTTGAGAAGAGGCATCAAGACCGCCAAACAACAGCACAGGAGGCGTATCGAGGCCAGGTTTGAGAACAACACAAACCCAAGGCAGGTCTGGGAGGGCATCAGGGCTATCACGGACTACAAAAAGAGAACACCATCACCCTCAGCCAATAGTCCTACTCTGGCTGAGGATTTAAATTTCTTTTATGCCCGTTTTGATAGGGAGAACACCGACCCTGTCCCCTCTTCCCTCAACTGACCCTGCTCCAGTCCTGAGCACTCACGAGCTGAGGCGTGTGTTCCGGAGCATTAACACCAGGAAGGCGGCCGGGCCAGATGGAGTACTGGGCCGGGTGTTAAAAGACTGTGCTGCGGACCTGGCGGACGTCTTCATCTCTATATATAACACCTCGTTGTCCTGTTCACTGGTACCATCCTGTTTTAAAGCAGCAACCATTGTTCCCATCCCAAAGCAGTTAAATGTCTCATGTCTGAACGATTTCAGACCTGTGGCACTCACTCCCATTCCCGCTAAGTGTCTGGAGAGACTGGTTATTAAACATATTAGAGCTGCTTGTCCACCACCTCTGGACTCGCACCAGTTTGCATACAGGAAGAATCGGTCAACCGAGGATGCGATCGCCATAGTGCTGCACACATTATTGGAGCACTTGGAAAACAGGAACACCTATGCACGGCTCCTCTTTGTAGATTACAGCTCGGCTTTTAATACCATCCGGCCATACAGACTCCGTCCCAAACTTCACCAACTGGGTCTTAATTCCTCTCTGTGCAACTGGATTACAGACTTCCTTACTAACCGTAGACAGAGTGTCAGAGTGGGTAAGAACACCTCTTCGACCCTTGTGGTCAACACCGGTGCCCCTCAGGGGTGTGTCCTGAGCCCTCTGTTATACACTCTCTTTACTTATGACTGCATTTCCTCCTGTGCATCCAATCTCATAGTTAAGTTTGCCGATGACACTACAGTGCTCGGACTTATATCTGACAATGATGAGACAAATTACAGGACAGAGGTGCAACAACTAGAGTCATGGTGCCACGACAATAACTTGGTCTTAAATGCCAAAAAGACCAAGGAGATCATTGTGGACTTCCGGAGGAAGGGTCACAGCAACCATCTGCCTCTCTTTATTGGCGGCGGAGAGGTGGAGAGGGTGAGCAGTTTTAAATTCTTGGGGGTAACTGTGACCGAGGACCTGTCCTGGGGCAACCATACTACCTTAGCTGCACGGAAGGCCCAACAGCGCCTCTACTACCTGAGGAGACTGCGGAGTGCACACATTCCCAGACCTCTGATGCTGAATTTTTATAATTGTGCCATTAGCAGCGTTCTGATGTATGGATTGCTAGTGTGGTTCCCCAGCTGCACCAAGGCCGATCAGCAAGCACTACAGTGGGTGGTGAAAGAAGCTGGCAGAATTATTGGAACAACTCTGCCAGAGATTAGTAATATCTTCCGCACTCGCTGTCTGAGGAGGGTGCACAGTATCCTGCGGGACCAATATCATCCTGCGCGCCACCTTTTCCACCTGCTGCCCTTAGGGAGAAGGTACAGGTCCATACAGGCCAGAACATCCAGATTGGCCAACAGCCTGTATCCACAGGCTGTGAGGCTTCTGAACTCTTTGCCCCCTCTCTCTTACGGACAATAACCATATCCAACTTCTAAGTATTACTTGTCATGTTGTATGTTGTTGCTAAGGACTGTTTTATTGCACTGGAATCATATTTACACTTATTATTATTTTATTCACGGGTGTACAGAAGCTCCAAACGCAATTTCATTGTTTTCTGACAATGACAATAAATACTTGAATACTGAATACTGAATACTAAAATAATGCAGATGCAAATCGTGACAGTATGAATATTTAGAAGTTCAGTAATTAAAGCTGTTTTTATTTCTCTCTATTCTCTTTGCTTATTGTTTTTTTCCCCATAAATTTGCATATTTTGATAGTTAAAGTTCTAATTAGCTGATTTATATAAAGCAGTAAAATGATGTGATCCTGATTTTCACTAAAATGTATACAAATTTATGCTGGAGCATGAACAGAGATACACATCACCTTTATAGAATTGGTGCCCAGACAGACCCCAGATGGTGCTCAAACACCTGCCTGTTTGGCATCTTACTGGATTAGCAGCCATATTTTATTTCTACTTGATAATTATAATGTCACTTCACATATGGTCAATCGGAATCTGTTCCCAGATAAAAACACATAATGATCATCAAATGACTGAAATGACTGAAATATTCCCAGCATTCAAAGCCAATACAGGTGGAAAAATGCAAGTTCAAAACCTGACGTCATCTCCAAGTGTCAGTCCAGACATCATCTTTATCATCGTTTAAACCTTAAACACTGGCCTGCCCATTATTTTGACACACATGAATACTTAATTAGCATGCACGGTATTGTTTTCAATTTGTCCGTTGTAGGACAATGCCAACAAAATTGCACCACATTACAACATACTCTTTTGCCGTTCCTGTCTTATATAGCATATAAAGTATATTCTTGTAAATGTACGGACAGCCTCCTCCAGCTTTCCACACAGAAATAGTGCATCGTCAGTGTGAAGTGATAATCCCGTAAAAATCTGTTGATTATTGATTTTGGAACCAGGAAGTAAACAATGTGCTAATGTGTGAAACTTAATTGTTTTATAAATACGTCTGTGCTGGTCTTTAGTTTGTTAAAGCTTAATCTTAAATTTTACTCGCGCACATCAGCGGCGCCCCTGATCTTACAGAGAATCAGGAGAAACATATTCATGGACTCCGCCATTACACGAAGTGAAAATGAAACTAAACTTTGATTCTTCTTATAGTGAACTAACATACATTTTGTTTTAAATTCCAAGTTCCTCTCCCGTCATTACCTGCTCACGTACATTTAGTCTGCATTGATACACTAACTCAAACAACTAGAAACAGAAACAGTGGATAACTTAGCTCTAACGCGAAAACTGAGTTAAAAGTAAATTCATTTCATAAACCCGCAAAATCACTTCCTTTGAGTATTTCTATGCCCTTCATCTCGATGATCAGACAGATTTGTTCCCACAGGTACAAACGGCTTACCTGCACAGTCCAGACGTGCCAGAAAACTGGAGAAGAGAAACACTAATAACTCTGATTTTAACATCCGTCTTTGTTTTCTACTAAGATTCACTTTTAAGATTTCTTGGTCAAACATCAGAGCTTGTTTTAAAGTAGCAGGTTTAACTAAGAAAGTTTTGTCACGTAGTTCCGCTTTTCGTAAAGGACGACTTATGACTGATACGTGAAGAAGTCACGTGATTTACAGGAACCAGCGTATGGAAAACCCGGAAACACATCTCCATCAAAATAAAAGCATGTTTCCACGAATTTATTAATTTTACAATAAAAATATGTATTATCAAAATTATCCACTCATTAATTTATTCTTTTCTAGAACACAATTAAGTTAGCAATTTGATAACTTAATGGATAATGACAAAATTAATTTCTAACCCGATAATAAATATTTTAAATTTAAAAAGGGATTTCCAGAAAGAAAACAATATTAACCACTCAGTTTTTTTTTATTCACAACTGAGAAAAAAAAAGATTAAAATAAAACGTGCGGAAATTCAAATTAGGAATATAGAGTTTGCTGTTATAGTTATTTTGTTCATTTTGTTTTGTGTTATTTTATTGTATCAGAAAGCAACAATTAATGTATTGATAGTGATTCAGTGGTTTAATCACAACTTGTCATTGCAGACAGTGCAGGTGCTGCGTAGAAACTGTGTTTTTTCTCACCGCTTTTTGCGTGTACCATGGTTATGGACAGATTTTTTTGTATATGAATTAGTCCTTTTGTGTTTAATCATATCTGTTAGGTAGATATGATTCAAACCACTGTGGCACGGGACCCCTAATACCTACAGCATGTTCTAATCGTGCTAATAGAATATTATGGTCGACAGTATTGAACGCTGCACTGAGGTCTAGCGGGACAAGCACAGAGATCTGCAGATGATCTGTTAGCTGTTTGACAACTACTCTTTCAAGGATTTTTGAGGTGTTTTGTAGGAATGGGGTCTAAAAGACACGTTGACGGTTTGGAGGAAGTAATTACTCAAGTTAACTCAGAAAGATTTCCTTGTAACTAACACGGATTCTGAAGTACGATTTCACCAACTCATCTGCACAGGCATTTTGTAGAGGGTACTTCAAGCGGTACTGATAGTTTCCCAGGCAGAAGAGCAATGAAGAAAATATAATGGTTTCCTAAATTAAAAAAAAAAAAAAAATCAAGTTTTCCATCTGACACCTTTGTGAAAGCTACAGAACCAGATGAGGAAACAAAGCAGTGCCATTAATAATAAGGAACAGAAAAAACTGCAAGGTGTTTTTTTTTATTATTAGATTCTGTTAAATGTATGTGGATTACTTATATTTACACAATACACATTTAAAATTTCCAATAAGAAAAGGTATAATTTGAGGGTTATATCATTGCAATTAAGAGAGAAAACACATAGATAAATCTTTTTTATTACGTGGATGTACTCTGCTCTGAGGTGCTGGGGAGACCAAAGGAAAGCAGCTGGATGTCAGTGGTTGGACTGGTGGACTACTTCAGTGAAAAGTAGACAACATCTGGCTCTGGTTGAAAGTCTGAACACAAACACACACAGGTCAAACAACAGGAAACATGATTACAAGCTTTGTAGCTCAATCAAGACCTCCAATCTCCACCTGTCTGCATCACACACAGTCCCAGTTCAGACATTACTGGGAATTACCTCAGATACAGAGTGCTCACCTTAAATGGTTGTGGTTGCATTTTATTTCACCCTGTCCAGAAAGGCTAAGAAACACACTGCCAGTGGATGATGCAGTTAAAGGGCGTGTGCCACCCAAGGCACCTGGTGGGGAAACATCGATCACCCCTGCAGAGACTGCTAAGGCCACGGCAATCCCGTTATTGCTAAGGCAGACAATTCCCCCCGCCCCACTGAGGAGCTAGTTGAAAATTACCCCCTTATGATCAGTGATAGGTCTGAGAGAATGAGAATCGTGTGAGCATTACAATCAGAGGAGCACTGATATGAATAATGACCAGTCTGCAGGTGTTTTTGACATAAATCAGAAAAATGAAACAACTCATGAATCTGTGTGTGAGGATCTTTGTGAGAATGAAAATATGTTTAATGAAGATTTATTGAAATTGTCCCAGAAGAAGAAGAGCTCTGAACTTGCCATACTAACACAGCAGTACTAAAACTTTAAAAGCTAAGAGAGGAAACAAAGCAGGAGTGAGCAGTATGGCATATGAAGGTGATTTGTCTCCGAACTAGGAACAGCAAAATCTGTACTCTGCTCTAAGTTTAAGAATATAATCCACCCACTGTTATCATCCTCAATGCCCTGTACCAACATCAGCTATCTGAATGCTACCCCAACAGAGGTCGATTATCTTGTTAAAAATTTTACCTCCTCACTACGTACGACTCTGGATACTGTAGCTCCTGTGAAAACTAAGGCCTCAAATCAGAAGTACCTGACTCCGTGGTATAATTCTCAAACACGTAGCCTAAAGCAGATAACTTGTAAGCTGGAGAGGAAAAAGCGTGTCACCAATTTAGAGGATCATCATTTAGCCTGGAGAAATAGTATATTTGCAAAATCATGACTACCTCATGATATATTGTCTCAAAAATTAACGCTATGAATATGTCAGTGCCATTAGGATGAAATTATTGTGTCACCAACATTTTAACATTAGACATATAATTTTAACAGCCTCTGTAAACTAATATCCTGGCTGCTCGAGGCTGCAGTTTTCTCTGACAGTTTCAATCAAAATTAGAAATGCTGCTCTGAGACTGAGAGAACTAATAGTGCTGCCTGTTGTGCATTCAGTTTCCAAAACACGTTATTCATAGAATTTTAGACTGATATGGTAAATGGCCTGCATTTGTTTAGCGCCTTTACTCAGTCCCTAAGAGCTTTTACACTACATTCAGTCATTCACGCACACATTCACAATGTGTGTCGGACACTAGCGCCACCGGGCCCTCTGACCACCATCAGTAGGCAAACATGGGGTTAGTATCCTGGGATCGAACCACCGACTTTTAGATTAGTTGCTGACCTGCTCTGCTATGAGTGTACTTGGCTTTAAGTGACTTACAGGTTTCTTTGAAAAACACTTTCTATATCCAGGTTCTTCATTTTTGCTGCCATCCTCCTCTCCTCCTCGCAGCGCAGGCTTGCCGCTGCTAAAACTAAACAGAGCTCCCTGAAAGGGACAGCCAATCACATTGGCCATATTTGTCATATGAGGTAGGACTCCAGTGGAGAAAGTAATTTAACTCTTTCTGCACCTCTGGGTGAATGAGACGTTGACAGATCGTATTTTTCCTTTCTATCAGCTTTGTTTTTCTTTACTCGAAGAGATCAAATTATTGGTGGGGACATGTCCCTTCTATCCATGCCAAATCTACGCCCTTGCCCTGTGTGCTCCCCTCAAGGATTGATGTGGGCACGATGTAGAGTTATAAAGCAGGCTTTATTCTGGTCTTGACAACCCAGAACTTGTGAGGTGCATGGGCTAAATAGTCCTTTATGGCCTTAGTATCTTCTTCTCCATCTTCCTTCTCACTTATATCTTCTATGTATCTACATTTAAACATAATAATAATGGATGGGATTTATATAGCACTTTTCAAGGCACCCAAAGCCACTATTCATTCACTCTCACATTCACACACTGGTGGTGGCAAGCTACAGTTGTCTGCCCTGGGGCAGACAGAAGCGAGGCTGCCATAATGCACCATCAGCCCCTCTGGCCAACACCAGTGGTAGGTTAAATGACCAGAAAGCCCGAGGACCGAACCAGCGACCTTCCAGTTACAGATGCGCTTCCCAACCCCCTGAGCCACGGTCATCCATAAAATACTTTCTCCATGTGTGGAGCTAACCGGGAGCTGCAGAATACAGACACCATGTGCGCTAGCAAAAAAGGGTCGTGTGGAGACGCAAACTGCAAATAACTGTACCCTCCACAGTTCACCACCAGATGGTGGAAAAGAGAAAGATCTGATGATGATGATGATGATGATGATGATGCCTTTGTCACTTGCAGTTGCCTGCAAGCAAAACTGGACCCCTTCTGACCATATGTGGCAGCACAAGGTGGGTAAGAGTATATACTCTTCACAATTAAACAGAAAACCGACAATACCACCCTGGGAATTTCACCCACAGAATAATGGTTTGAGATAATACTTTTTTTTTCCCCCTGTCCCGTTTGGATCTTTAGCCATCAGAATTGTTGTCTTAAGGCCAAGAGAGATGCCAAGCGGATTTACTTTACCAAGTGGATCATCATGGCCTTGCCATATTGGTCCATTTGATTGACCTTTATTACAATTATGTATTTATTTTATTTTCGGTTGTTACAGTCGGGACAGACATGACTGGGGGATAGGACAGGGAGAAAGAATGAAAGAAAGAAAAAAAGAAAGAAAGAAAGAAAGAAAGAAAGAAAGAGAGGGAGAGAAAGAAAAATAGAGGGGAGAAGAGATGGTGAGAAAGGGGAGAAGAAAGAATAAGAAAACAAACAAAACACATGGATCACCTGTATGGAGAAAAAAAACAGAAGAGAAAACAAACAAACAAAAAAACAGCAACATAATAATACAGCACCATCACAATAAACTAGCTAGCAGTAGATAACAGTAGATACTAAATATTAAATGTTATTGTGCAGCACGCAAGATAGACAGCGCACAATGTGCTTTGAGGTAGCAGCCAAGAAAGGTGTAGTTTGTGTCTGTGAACACCCGTGTGTACACCTGTGTGGATAAGCACGCTTGTATTCCAAAGGTTTCTCCATGTAACGAACCATACCCCCGTCCCAACCTCCACATCGGCCACAATAGCGAAGGCAGGACCAAACCATGACCCCCCACCCCCACTAGGTGATGAAGCCGATCAAAGGAGCCCAAAGGGATTGATCAAATGTGGTGGCAGAGGCTGTATCAAGACTAATGTGATCTATTAGATGGTTTTACATTGATTAGAATTAAGATTATTTTTATTTTTCCAGTTAAGGAGGACCGTTTTCTTGGCAATGCATAGGGCTGTAAAAACAATGTGGGCTGTGTTTATTTCTGCAGTGACCTCATCCAAGTTGCTCAGCAAGCATACTAAAGGGGAGGCTGGAATGTTACGTTTCAGACACTTTGATAAGTCTTCACATATCTCACGCCAAAACTTCTGCACTGGTGGACAGAACCAAAGGGCGTGGATGTAATTGTCTGGTGTATTGCCTTGACAGTGTGAGCAGTTGTTGGAAGATGTAAAGCCCATCTTGAACAACCGATGACCAGTATAGTGCACTCTATGTAGTAATTTGTATTGTATTAATTGCAGACTGGGATTTTTAATCAATTTAAAGGTTTTTAAGCATACCTGAGACCAGAAGTTTTGGTCTAAGCTTACTGATAAATCTGCTTCCCACTTTGCAATAGGAAGGGATATTGAGTCATCTATTTTAGAAAGTGTTCTGTATATTTTAGATAACAATTTGGGGAATTTAAGAGTAAGAAAATGTACCACACTTGGTGGTGTTTGTAATTCAGCTTGACTGGGGTAAAATTTCTTTCTTACTATGGATTTAATTTGTTGATATTCTAAAAATCTTTTCTTGTTGATCCCATATTGTGTAACTAGTCTGTCAAATGGAATAAATTCTGTTCCCTCTAATATATGTTCTAAGTATTTAATTCCTTTACTACGGAGCCCCGCAGGGGACATGGGAGAAAAAAAAAATTAAGACGGACTTTTGCGAGATCTCGCAAAAGTTTTGCGAGATCTCGCAAAAGTAACTCGGGATCTCGCAAAAGTTTTGCGAGATCTCGCAAAAGTTTTAGCCGCATTCGGAGGCCGCTAGGTCGAGGCCGACCGGGAGGTCGAGGCACGACGTGCCGGGAGAGCGGTGTTCCTCCCGGCTGTAGTAGGTCTCGACCTCCCGTTAGCTTCGAGATGGTGGGTGTCAGATCTCCGAAAAACGTCGGAGCACTTTTGCAAATATGTGATGTCTTGTATACCGAGCAGATATTTGACATTTACACAGCTACATTCACGCCTCAAAATATCTTAAAAGTTTATTTTGTGACCCAGAAAGAGTAATATGACGACTAAGTAGCTGCCGCCATTGTTGGAATTCAACTTTTGCGGGATCTCGCAAAAGTTTGCGAGATCCCGAGTTACTTTTGCGAGATCTCGCAAAACTTTTGCGAGATCCCGAGTTTGTTTTGCGAGATCCCGCAATAGTTTTGCGAGATCCCGAGTTACTTTTGCGAGATCTCGCAAAAGTCCGTCTTAATTTTTTTTTTCTCCCTTGTCCCCTGCGGGGCTCCGTACTTTACCACTCCATTCTGGAAAATTAATCATATTATTGTTTTGTAATATGTCCGGATTGTTCCAGATAGGTGTACGTTTGCATGGGATTAATGAGGACTCTGTCATTTTTAGAAACTCCCACCATGCTGTCAGAGAAGAGCTGATGTTGATGCTTTTAAAGCATTCATGTCTTTTGATGTTTGAGCTGATAAATAGTAGGTCTGAAATCTCTAGATTATTACATAGTGCCTGCTCTACATCTAGCCAGGGCTCATCTAAGAAGCTGTGTTTAAACCATCTAGAGATGAACTGAAGCCTGTTGGCTAAAAATAGTGATTAAAGTTAGGCAGATCTAATCCTCCTTTATCCTTGGTCCTTTGTAATGTTTTTAAGCTGATACGTGGGGGTTTATCTTTCCAAAGGAATTTAGAAATACATGAGTCTAGAGATCTGAACCAATCTTGTGATGGCTTATTTGGGATCATTGAAAACAAATAGTTTATCTTTGGCATGAACATCATTTTTATAGCGGCGAACCTTCCCATGAGTGATATGGGTAAAGATTTCCATCTAGCCAGATCGCTTTCTACTGTCTTTAAAAGCGAGATGTAGTTTAATTTAGTTAATTCTGAAAGCTTAGGAGAGACATTAATACCTAAATATTTTATATTTCCAGATTTCACTGGGGTAGGAGAAGAATTATGCAAGGAGCAATTAATTGGAAGAACTGTAGATTTTGACTAGTTAATTGAATAATCTGAGACTCTTGAGAAAGAATTTATCAATTCAATCACCCCAGAGATATTGGTTTGTGAGTTTTGGAGAAAAAGTAACACATTATCCGCATAAAGGCTGATTTTATGTTCTACATTCTTACATTTTATGCCCTTAATTACTTAATTCTGTCTGATTGCTGCTGCTAGTGGCTCAATAAAAATTGCAAACAGTGAAGGGGAGAGTGGGCATCCCTGCCTGGTGCCCCTCAGGAGACAGAAGCTGGAGGATGTCTGGTCATTTGTTCTGACACACGCTGTTGGGGAATTATATAATATTTTTAACTAGTTGATGAAAGAAGATCCAAAACTAAAGTTTCAAATAAGTTGCAAATAGAAATTTCCAGTTAACTCTGTCAAATGCTTTTTCTGCATCAAGAGACAATATTATGGTTTCAATGTTTTTACTGCATGAGTAGTCTGTTAAATTAAGTAATCTACGTGTATTTGTTGATGAGTGCCTACCTTTTATGAAACCAGTTTGGTCAGGATGAATTAAAACGGGGGTCATTTTCTCTAGTCTCTTTGAGAGAGCTTTGCAGATTATTTTGTGGTCTACATTAATAAGAGATATTGGACGATAGCTTGAGGCAAATACAGGGTCTTTGCCTGGTTTTAGTAAGAGACTGATATTTGCAGAGTTCATATTTGGTGGTGGTCTACCATTTTCTTTGATTTCCTGCAACATTCTGTAAAAAACTGGTGCTAGAATCGTCCAGAATTCTTTGTAGAATTCTGCAGGAAAGCCGTCTGGACCTGGAGCCTTATTATTGGGCATACTTATCAGGGCTTCCTGGAGTTCACCTGGCGTCAGTGGTGAATCCAGTGCCATTGCTTGGGTGTCTAATAATTTTGGAAGAGTTATGTTGTCCATAAACTGATCAATTTCGTTTTTAGATGGGTTTATTTGTGGTGTAAATAAAGTTTCATAGAAATCCCTAAAAATTCTGTTTATTTTTTTAAGATCATATATTGTATTCCCAGATAAATCTTTAACAGCACATATAGCTGTTTTTTTCTTTATTAATTCTTAACTGGTTAGCAAGAAATTGTCCGGATTTGTTACCGTGTTCATAATTTTGCAGGCAAAGTCTTTGTACTAAGAATTTAGTCTTTTTATTAATAATTTCATTTAATTCTAGTTTTGTTTTGCGTATTTTGTTTAATATTTCTTGGTCTTGGTGTGATACATAGGCTTTTTCAAAAGATTTGATGTTTTTTTTCTAGCTCTTGAATATTTTTGTTTTCTTCTTTCTTCTTATGTGATGAGAAAGAGATTATTTTACCTCTCATCACGGCTTTCCCTGCTTCCCAGAGGACAGATGCTGATGTTCCAGGAATGTCATTAAAGTCTAAATATGAAGTCCATTCTTTTTTAAAGTATTTGATAAACTCTTCATCTTTGAGCAGTGATGTATTAAATCTCCAGTTTTTACTTGGTGTGGTATTATTCTTCTGCATTAGTGTTAAAGATACAGGAGCATGATCGCTGACAGCTATAGGATGAATCTCAGTGTCTGAAATGTCACTCAGCAGTGAGCTGCTGACCAAAAAATAATCCAGACGAGAGTAGGAGTGATGAACATGTGAGAAGAAAGAATATTCCTTACTAGTGGGTTGGAGGGAGCGCCATGCATCGCAAAGACCAAAGTCACTCATATACTGTTTGATTATATTTGTGGACTGCCAATTACGCTGAGTTCCTGCTGTATTGAGCCTATCCATTTCTTCATTTAGTCCCAGGTTGAGGTTGCCCCCAAGAACAATTGTGCAATCTAGGTGTTCGGAGAGTATATACACATGTATTCTAAAAAGTTGTTCAGAGCTGAGGCTTACCAGTGGGTGACAGTGATGCCAAATGAGGACAAATCAAAAAAGAAAATTGACCAATAGATATGTGCAGCACACTGTCACACAAACTCACCCTCTCATGTAGCTCAAAACAAAGGTGCGTAGAACACGAAGGATCCCACCACCGAGGCACCCCAGTCACCTCCTCTTCAGGCCCTCTGCATCTGAATGAAAGAAACAAAAAGTTACAATGTATTAAAAAAAAAAACCTGTTAGGTCTGCGCTAGCAGGCCCCGCTGGTTCAGAGACTTTTCACCAGTGAACAAAGCAAGACAAACAGCAATCAATAACTAACGCAAGGGAAGCCCGGGCGGGATCTCAGAGCAGTACTCTGCACCCAACCTCAGACGACTCCGACCCCGGCCTCTGCTTGCATACAATTTACACAAGCACCACCTGTTGTAAAAACCCCCCTATGGTCATAAAAGATAAGGCACTTTGTGTGTGTGTATGCATGTGCGAGCATGTGTGTGTGTGTGTGTGTGTGTATGTGCAAGTGAGTGAGCGACTTTGTGTGCGTGACTTCCTGGCTACAACTGTTTTTACAACATCCTTGTTCATAAAAAGGGTCTTCTCCCCCCAGCCTGAATATGGCTCAATTACTTTAACAGTCCACTATATACAAGCACAGGTGAAGCCATAAATGGCAAGAAGTAAACATCTTTTGCTAAATAAGAAAACAGAACCTTCACATAATGTGTGTAATGTGTATGTGATAGTCCACGTAGGGAAATTGCTCCTCTGCATTTAACCCATTCACCTAGTGAAGCAGTGGTCAGCCACCAATGCATAGGAATGCACCAACACCCATAGGATGTTCCTGCAGTTAAACACCATAACCTCCCCACCATTCAGCAGGCCGGGGAGGAGAATAGAAACAAAAGAATTTCTTTTATCATGCAGTTTGAACCAAGGTCCACAACTGTAAGCACAAAAATGACAACATTTAACTATTTACCCCAACAAAAACCTAATATAACCCCCTGTGGTTAGCCCAACTGCAGAAACACATTGGTGATCTGTGGCTAGAAAAAGGGCCTCCTTCCAGTGGTGCAAAGCAAAAAGAAAGGTTAAAAATCAAAAACATTCAAAAACCAAATATAAATCAAAATTAATAACCCATTTCGCTCTAGAGCAGACAGCGTCACAGTATCACGCCAAATCGTTGTCCATTAGATGGCTCTGATTGAATGTTCAAGGCAATTAACATGCACATCTGCAGTCTTCCATATCTGGCATGTACGACGCCACTACTCTCTAAAACGTCTACTTTTGGAAGCTGGCAGCAACGCCAAAAGAAGATGAACAAACAACAAAAAGAAACCGAAAAGAAAAAGGTAAAGCAGCAGCACTTCTGTAAGTATAGCTTGGAAAATCAGTAGTGGCGGCGGTGTAAGGCTATCAGCCACCCGCTGAGGCCCACACTGGTAGCTAATGGTAGCTCAGGTACTGGTGATGTCCAGGACAGCTGGAACTGAGGTTGCAATGCTTTGATTTTTTGTTCTTGGCGTGCAGTTACCTCCTCTTGCCTTGCTTCGCGAGCCTCACTTTGACCCATGTGAGCTTGCAGAACTGACATCAGATCTGACAGAGTTGGCTCCCTCTCTTCAACCTCCGTGCTCCCCAACATTTCAGTGACCCCAATTTTCTCCTCAGGATCAGCTTCCGTCTCCAGAACAGTTACTACTTTCTTACTTTTCTCCCTGAAGCATTTTTCTTGTTTTTGGGGGTGAAAAAAACACTCAACAAGAACAAAAAGCAAAACTGTGTCCTCAACTGACAGATCCCACTTCTGACACCAGTTGTGAGGAACCAAGCAGCCAAGGCATAGAGGACACAGAAAACAAAATGTCTGAGGAGAGAGCTTAGTCTGAACAGAGTTCTCTTCTTCTCCTCCACAGCCCTTTTGTGTTGTACATTTGATTGTTTTTCTTTAATGCTACCTGTTCTGACCTGTCTCCCCAATGTGATGTTTGTGTAATGTATGTATGTGTAGCAGAATGAATATTAGATTTACTGGCTTTATTATTATTGGCATATTATTAGCTAATTTTAACCTTCTGATCTGATGGCCTGTTAGCTGGTGCACTTTATTATTTTAGTTCATTAAAAACTTCAATAGTGTTTGTTTACAGTACAGCTCCAGATCTCAGTGACAGCAGGTCAAAGTGACATTACCTGTCAATGTTCAGCAGCAGCCTGTATTCAGTCTGCATATTGTTGTAAACTGATATGGATCAGTTGTAAGGTCTTTTATTCACTGCAACATTTAACTTTTGGGTGACGGCACAAAAACTGAGAGAGGTAGAGTGGAGGATATAGATAGCAAAGACAAAGGGAGGTCATGTAGTCAAATTCATCAAGATTATAAAGCTGTTGCTTCTGTTTTATGCACACTAATTGATGAGGATTCCACATAGCTAAGCAGTGTGCTGTCCTGTTATCAATTATGGACCCCTCACTTGATCTTAATAATAATTATTATAAGACTATATTTCTGTCATTAGTTTCTAGTTGAGTGAGGAGGATGGAAAGAGAGGACAGAAAGATGGAAGAATGGAGGAGCAGAGCACATTGATATGAATGGCAGCATTTCACAGGATTCATATCACTCTAAGCATGGCTGAACAGGATGGCTGCCACTATATTGATGTGACTAATATTATTCTCCACTCAAGAAATTGGGGTACATGATGCTCTGTGTAAGTCTGCATAAAAGGCGGGACAGCATTGTTAATTAACTGCCATCCATGTATGTATTTAAAGCCCAACATCTCCCTCTAGTGGCCATATATTTACCATATGTGAGAATGGTGTTAATGTAAAATGTGAATCACAGTGTTCCAGTCAGTCATCAGTGTGTCTCTGCACAGCTGTAATTAAAATGTGTTCAGAGGGCCTCAGTGTCTGAATGGTTCCAGTTCAGCTCCATAACAGCAGCGTCCCTGGTTTGATTCCTGTGTTTCAGCTCGTATCTGCCTCTCTCACTGAGGGGGACGTAACTACATGGACATGGATTTGTTTGTCAACCAAACTACAGATCACTAGCATCAACAGATATTGAGTTTCTCAAATGTCTTTTCAGTGAACAGACAAATGTCTGTGGGCATTATAGCTTCAACTGTTTAAGACAAAAGATCTTGCAAAGTTTTTTCTAGTTATATTTTTTAAAAATAGTTTTATCATTTTACTCAAAAACTGAGTTCCCCAATTCGACGTTTGAACCAATAGAAAACCTGGTGCTCAAAAGAAGAGGGTGGGCTTTACTTGGTGTCAGTGACAGAAATGAAAAAAAGCTGAAATGAGTGAGAAGGACGATGAAGGAAACATCTGTGCTGTGTCTGCTCTGTAAGTAGAATCTCTGTGTTTGTTTGAATTCTTGTACTTTGACTGTCTGCTCTCCTGATAACTGATGATGGAGGAGAAGACATGAAAAAACAAATCAGGCTGAATTCAAGTTCAAAACACCACGAGGACCAACTGCAGGTCTGAACTGACTCTTTATCTTTACTCAGGAGTCGAGGAAACACAGCAGGCAGTGAAAAGATCCAATCGTTCACTCATTATATCAAAACACTGGGGACACATTAGTCTATTGTGTTATTTCAAAAAAAGTGGATATTTTGTATTTTCTCACAGTTTATTTATATAATCGCAATGATAACCTCAAGATCTGTTTCCCAGATAAAAACTGAGACAGAGGGGATTGAAGAATCCAAATTGTCTGGATATTTGTATATTTGTTAGTATAGCTCTGATTATTGTGTTTATTGCCCAAATGTTATTGAAAGATGTTGCTGGCATCAGATTGAAAAAAAAAAAAACAGAGAAGCAGATTTGTTAGCTGTTCGTGTGGAGTTGTTATAAATGTTCACCTCAAACCGACCTGAGTGTCATTTCTCTTTAGTTCTGATCTCACTGCTGAGCTGCACAACAAACCAAGGTCAGTAACCTTCTTCTTTCACAGTTTAAACCTGATAAATGCTCACTGACATGACCTGTTTGGGTTCATGTTTTAGAGTGTAAAGTAAACAGATTGTCAGTTTTTCATTTTAACCCTCACAGCTCGTCTGACTGTGAGTCCCAGCAGCTCTCAGTTGTTTAAGGATGACTTTGTGTCTCTGAGCTGTGAGGAGGACGACAGCTCTGCTGGATGGACTCTGAGGAGAAACACGACAACAGACACCAGAGCAAAGTGTGGAGCTGGGTTTGGAAAACCAGCTGGTTCTTCCTGTAACATCAGCTACATCGACACACTGGACAGTGGAGTTTACTGGTGTGAGTCCAGAGAGGGTCCCATCAGTAACATGGTTAACCTGACAGTCACTGGTAAGCTGAGTGTGTGGAGTTAGTGTTGATGAAGCTGTGTGTAAATGGATGAAATGCTGTAGTTTGTCTCTGTGTTGAGGTGGATCAGTGATCCTGCAGAGTCCTGTCCTCCCTGTGATGGAGGGAGATGACGTCACTCTGCTCTGTAAAACAAAGACCACTCCCTCCAACCTCCCAGCTGCTTTCTATAAAGATGGCTCCCTCATCAGGAAGCAGCCTACAGGTCACATGACCATCCAGCATGTTTCCAGGTCTGATGAAGGCCTCTACAAGTGTGACATCAGCGGTCATGGAGAGTCTCCATCCAGCTGGATCACTGTCACAGGTGACACACTCACCTGTCTGTGTTTCTGCAGCTTTCAACATTCACAATGTGACGACAACTTAATGACTGTGTTTGCTTTAATATAGAGAAGCACACCACCACACGTCCACCTACATCCACACCTCCTCCTGATGAAAAACACGTGTCACATGTCCATATCATCCTCCCTGTGTTGATTGCTGCATCAGTCTGTGTTGTGGTTCTGCTGATTAGACAACTTGTTCATAGGAAACCTGAAGGTGAGACTCAGACTTGTAGACTATACGTGTCCAGGTTTGTTTTGTAGAATAAAGTAAAGTATACACTCATTATGATTACATTAGCATTAGTGTTATTCTCTATGGCAGAGGGAAAGAACTTTCTTAAACATTATTGGTTCATTTCAGCAGATCAAAAAGAAAATGGAGAAGACATCATAGATGACATCATGTACAGCGACATCAAAATATCAACTCGCCAACTACAGCCAGCCAGACAAAGAGGTAATATTGTCTTTTGCTGGGTCGGGGGGTGGGGTTGCATGATTGTAGTTGAGAACACTGGGCACTTTTGTGTTTCAGGGTTTGTAGAGAGTTAGGACCCATGATTATGGGATGCAAGCATACCATATTGTCTTTTTTTTATTTTTTTAGCTAGAACTATATTTGGATGAGACAATAGTGTACTGAATTGTTTGCAAGCTACATCCATTGCACTAATGCATATTCCTTTTTGGAAAAAAAACCCAAACACAAAATAAAAACAAAAAGAAGAAGCATGCAAACTTTTTTCCGCTAATGATAAACAGGAAAGTGGACGACAGCGGAGCTGGTTTTTTTTTTTTTTTTTTTTGTTAACCACAAAGAGTAATTCCAGTGCGCAAACAACACTCAGCAGTGAGATTTTAAAGATGAGTACATTTGAAAAAAGCTTCAATACAAACAATGGGAAAATGAAAACTGTGTACCAATATTGGTTTAAAGTGTGAAAATATGGACTGTAATTTAAGATTATAAGTCAAGCATTAAATCAATAAAATACATATTTTTTTATTTAAAAACAATACTTATTTTCACAATTCCAATAATCTCAACATACAAAAGGTTGTTCTTTTTGTAGTTTGTTTTCCTAATTTTTATTCTTCTTTACTCTATAATAAAACCAGATCTTAATTATTTATGAATTTGAAGAGCCGAGAAAAAGTCCTCCTGGATAAAACTATGATCATAATGCACATGTGGACATTTTTACTATTTTAAGTTTAAATGTAATTTTGAAAAAAAAAAACTAAAAAATAAGTGACATCCTTTTAATTGTTACATTTTATTTTCTGTTTTTATTTTATTAGATATTTTCTTTATTAGTGAATAATAGTGTTCTCCCTGCTGAACAGAGTGCAGCTGGATCACTCTCTGCACAATATAAAACACATGCAGAGGACAGAGTTGGTGCCTTTTTAAATGTGTCTGAAAAATACGTTAATAAAAGTTTGCAAATATTCAGATTTTTTTTTTTAAATTACGAATTGAAATAAGAACTTCCAGTGCCGTTTTTACTTCACTTTCATATTTTTTAACACCAACATTTGGACTATCAGTGTCTTCAATGTTCACAAATTCTAAGTAACCTATAAAAAGATATTTAGATATTTAGTAGTTTATTAGAATCTGTTCCCTGGAAAGTAGTATACTAGTCTACTTGAGGTAGTCCGAGGTTGTGGTTGGTAAGGGTTTTTGTTTTAATGCAGCATAAGACTGTAGCAGCAGTGGTAGTAATATAAATAATATAAATAGTGCTAAAAAGATACTAAAAATATATAGCAGCAGGTGTGTGCAATTGCAATGCAGAGGTAGTTGTTTCCAGTCAGGAGTGTTTTCCAGTTCTTGGTTCAGAGAGTGTTTCCTTGTTGGGGAGTGTGCGTGGGTGGGGGGTGGGGGGTAGAGTCCAGTCTGTCTTCCTATACTATATAAAGTGAAACCAAAAAAGTAAAATGCTTATGCTCCCTGGCTGGCCACAAAACAGGAGACAAGGTCTTGATGCATGCTCAATCATCCACGTAAGGAAATCCCCAAAAGTTGATTCTGTTCATCTGGACGTAGCTTTTCTCCCACTAAAAATCAGATGAACAGAATCAACTTTTTGGAACAGGAGAAAAGGTTAGAGTAGGAAAAAAAATGGTTGAGAGTTCCTGCCAAGCTTTTGCAAGCTTTTGTTTGGAAAGAGGCCCGACCGAGCCACCGTCGCCAGGCCCCGCCAAGCAGCCACCGGGAGTGAGCCGGTACATACCTGAGCGCCCAGCCCCAGACACCAAGAACCACCAATGCACCGACGACTGAGGGCATCAGCCACCGGCAGGGAGCGTGGTGGGAGGAGATAGGCCTCCATACTTTGGAGGTGATGTAGAGATGTAGAGAGGTGATGGAGATGTTCCCAGAGAGGTGGCGTCTGATACTCGACCTGACATATAGACACAGACAAACAGGCACACACAGATACAAATGTGAATTCTGACCATGGACCATGGATTGTTTTGGAATTTTTTTTTTCTCCAACGTGTTGTGTTTTCAAACTGTTCAACATCTCCCTCCATATATCTGTATATCTCTGAGCTTCTGTCCGCCAGAGTATATGAGATTAAACTTGGTGAAGCATGTGACAGGAACACTGTTAAGCATGAGTCTGTGATTATAGAGGGCAGCACAAGGCCACGAGGAATTGAAAAGGCTAAGCTCAAAAAAAGAAATTGGAGGAAGATACTGAAAAATATACTGTGTTAACTAACCCGTTTACGAGAGGACAGACCCCAGGTGCAGGTACAGATCAAATTCTGTATTTTCATCACAGCCAATAAGGTCAGCACAATCTTTGTTATAAAACAAATTTAAAATTAATATGGCCAAGGTCATTAGCAGAGATGGGCAGTAACGCGTTACTGTAATCCGAATACTTTTTTCAAGTAACGAGTAAAGTAAGGGATTACTATTGCAAAAACTGTAATTAGATTACCGTTACTTTCCCGTAGGAACGCTGTGTTACTGCGTTACTAAAACAGTGAGTTTTTTGCGTGAGTGTCTTATGACAGTGACGTAAGCGAGTGCGACGTTCGTGATAACAGCTGTGTGCAGATCAACAATGGATAATATATCGAGTGCGAGAGTATGAGCGTGCAGCGTTTAAAGCGTGGAAGTACTGACCTTACTTTGAGTTTGATTCCATAAAAAGTGACAAAAACATTAGTGTCCGTTGTGTGTCGGAAGAAAACTTCTTTTTACAGTGAAAAAAACCCTAGACTTCTGAGCAAGCACCGAATGCGATGTAATGGGAAACTCACAGAGAAACTCGCAGATTCTTCAACTGACCGCTGCGGCTCACCTGCACCAGGGCAAACCTCCGCCTGCCCCAGTCCTGCTTCACAGGTGAAAATAGAGCAACTAGCCTTTGACTTTATTTATTTTCTGCTGTGTTTTACTTCCATGTATTTGAAAGAGTAAGTGTAAACACAAAAAAATATTTCATTTTATACGCTGGAATGTGCAGAAAATAGGTTTAAATGTTAAACAAATTTCTTCCAGTCAGAGAATGTTGCATATAATTAAATTTTTGCTTGATGGATAAAGTTAAAAGATTAAAACTAATAAAACAAGTTTTAAAAAGAGACTTTTCCATTTGATTACATTTTGTATGATGGATTATGCAGAAAAAGTGAAAGATGTATCGCTTTATCACCTATTCAGGTTGTAAATCGTCTTTTTAAAAAAGGAACTAAGTAACTAAGTAATTAATTACTTTTGAAAATAAGTAATCAGTAAAGTAACAGGATTACTTTTCGGGGGAAGTAATTAGTTACTGATTACTTTTTTCAAGTAACTTGACCAACACTGGTCATTAGCGTATTAGAACCCAATAAGTGGATGATAATTCACGACAATCCTTAGTTTTAAGATGAAAATAAACACAATTTATAGGTTCCAGGATGAGCTGTGTAATATTAAATAATTCTTAAATGGAATGTTTTTTTTAGCATTGAAGCAGCAGATAGGCCCATTCTATGCTGCTGTAGCCAATAAACATGAAGCGGCCATGAGTGAGGGAAATAGTTTTAACAGAGTGAGTTTATTCGTTCGACTGGCTGCTCCATCATCGGAACTGGCAGAGGTCTCGCTGTTGTGCACCAGGACAGATTCACATGCAGACTGATGAACTCGGATTCTTTTACCTCATTTGAACTTCAGATGATCAAGGTCCTCTTTGCGCACCTTTTATTGTATTTTAATCTACCGACCTCCTGCCGGAGTCTTTTTAACTGAATTTAACGACCTCCTATCATCCATTATTAAATTAGAGAAGGTGGTAATGTTGGGAGATTTTAACCTTCATATTGATGATGCATCCTGTAATATGGCTGCTGACTTCATGACTATCACAGAGTCTTTTAATTTTATGCAGCATGTTTCTGGCCCTACACATGTAAAGGGTCACACATTGGACCTTGTTTTCTCATTGGGTTTAAATATAAATGACATTCGTGTGGAAAGTGTCCATGTGAGTGACCATAGCTGCATATATTTTAACTTGTCATTTTATTTGGATCCCCCGGCTCCCAAAATAACAATTGAAAGGCAGAATCATAAACCAGATGCCAGCAAAAGGTTCTCTGCCATGTTCGACACTGAAATGACTTACAATGATTTGGACTCTCTTGTCTCATCCTTTAATAACCAGTGTAATTCTATTTTAGACATAGTGGCACCTCTGAAAAAAGTACCGTCCTATGTTTGAAATCTCATCCTTGGTTAAATGAAAACTTTCGTAATTTCAGGAGATACTGTCGCAAGCTAGAACGTTTGTGGAAGGCTTCCAAGCTTGGGGTTTATAAGTTACACCTTAAAGAATCTATCCTCTTGCTAAATGACATGTCGAAAAATGCCAGAACAGAGTATTTTTCACACCTCATAGCTTCAAAAAAGAAAGATCCTAAATTCTTGTTTAAAACAATTAAGAGTATTGTTTCTCCTGATGCTCTTTGTGCACCACTTCACTCAACGTCCGAATGCAATGAGTTTATGAACTATTTCAGAAATAAGGTCATTGCCATCAGGTCTAATATCTCTCCATCATCTTCTCAATATCAAACTTTCAACTTGCTCTCCTCTGATACTTGGTCCTCTTCTACTCCTGTTACATTACAAGACATCAGAGGCCTGCTTTGTCATATACAGACTTCAAGCCCTCTTGATGTCCTTCCATCTTCATTTTTCACTAGTGTGTTTGATTCAGTTGGCCCCTGTATTGTGGAAATGATAAATACTTCTCTTCATACTGGCTCAGTCCCCAGCTTCTTTAAACAAGCTATTGTTGAGCCAATATTAAAGAAACCTCAGCTGGATCCATCTCTTACTAACAGTTATAGGCCAATATCCAAATTGCCTTTTATATCAAAAATTTTAGAAAAAGTAGTACTAGAACAACTTAACTACTTCCTGGATAAAAATGCTGTTATGGACACTTTCCAGTCTGGTTTTCGTAAATTGCATTCCACTGAAACGGCCTTACTTAGAGTATCTAGTGATATCTTGATGAATACACAGTGCTGGTCCTGTTGGATCTCAGCTCTGCTTTTGACACTGTAGATCACAGTATCATGATAAACAGACTCGAGAACTTGTTTGGGATTACTGGTGTTGTTTTAAAATGGTTTATATCATATCTGTCTGAGAGATCTTTTACTGTTTGCATGAATCATGTGATGTCAGACTTAACAGTTTTGCCGTGGGGGGTACCTCAGGGATCTGTCCTGGGTCCAATTCTCTTTTTACTTTATGTATTTCCCCTAGGCCAAATTATTAAGCGCTATAAATATATCTCCTATCATCTCTATGCTGACGACATCCAACTATACTGTTCCTTCAAAATGTCTGAGTTTTATAAATTGTCTAATTTAAGTAATTGGCTGACAGAAATCAACAAATGGTTATATGACCATTTTCTCCAACTAAACTCTGATAAAACAGAAACTCTAATTATTGCTCCAGACCACATGGTCCCAGAAATCAGTCAGCATATCAGCTTCTTAGACCCTTATGTAAAATCAAGCCTTAGAAATCTCGGTGTCATATTTGACAGCTTGATGTCACTTGAGCAACATTCTAAGCAGCTGGTCCGAAACTGTTTTTATCATTTACGGAATATTTCTAAACTCAGACTAATGGTATCAAAGCTTGAACTTGAGATGATTATTCATGCTTTTATTTCTTCTCGTTTAGACTATTGTAATGGCCTTTTTACTTGTTTTAACAAATCAGCCTTAAATCGTCTTCAGACTGTGCAGAATGCTGCAGCACGTCTCTTAACAGGCACCAAGAGAAGATCGCATATCACTCCAGTCTTGGCCTCCCTTCACTGGTTGCCTGTAAGTTTTAGGTTTCATTTTAAAATTTTAGTTCTAACCTTTAGGGCCCTACATGGTCAGGCTCCTCAATATTTATCTGACCTGCTGAAACCACATACACCTTCTCGGGCTTTAAGGTCATTAGATCAGAGACTGCTGGTGGTACCGCGCACTCGTTTTAAAACTCGTGGTGATCGGGCCTTTCAGACTGTGGCACCACGGTTGTGGAATTCTCTCCCACTGTCTCTTCGCTGCACGGACTCCATTGATTCTTTTAAGAAACAGCTGAAGACATTTTTATTTAGAAAAGCACTTGATTGATTTCTTCTTATGCTGCTTTTATAGTTTTATTGTTTTGCATTGTTTTATTTGCTGTTATATTGTTTTTATATTCCCATTTCCTGTGTTGTAAAGCACTTTGTGATTTTTATCTGTGAAAAGCGCATATAAATAAATTTTACTTACTTACAAATACAGGCCATTTACAGGCCATTTTACTTACTTACTAAACTATGTATCTGTAAATATAAATATAACAATAAAATAACATACAAAGAGAGATGTGAAAATTTTAAAATTGTATCAAGGCAGTGTCTGCATGATGGTAGGTAGAAAAATTTATTTTAGTCTATCAAGACAGATAGCCTATATTGTGCATCACAAAAAAAGTGGGCCATGAACCTGAAAAAGGGGCCTCATCCTGCCCCTGTATTTATCTGTAATGGAGCATTTATGTTAATTTATTTTAGACCGATATAACAATATGAATAGTAAATGAAAAGATTCAAAAATCTTTCTGCAGGAGCAGTATCAATATCAATATCAATATCAGCAACTCTGCATGACCTGCAGTGATGTCCTCTGTGTGTGTATTATTATGTGTTTATTGTGCAGAGAGTGATCCAGCCGCAGTCTACTCAGCAGTGAGAACTGAAGATGTCACTTACGGAGAAATCATCATAAGAGACAAGAAAAATAAATCAAAGATAAGAGGTACAACTCTTCCTCTTTGTGTGTACATTATGAAAAAGCTAGTTATCTTGTTTTGAGGTATCCTGTTATTATTTTAGGTCAGTCATGAGCCCAATGGGACGAATTACAGTTAATCTAGACTGTTGATCTGTTATTGGTAATAATTAATATACAGTATAATGTCGTTGTGACTTTCTGTCAACTTTTGGGCAACAGATCATTTTTGCAATTGAGCAACAATTGCCAAAAGCAGCTCAGAAGAGGTGCCCATGTCTCTGCTGTTCGGGTTTTGTTCACATACAAGTTGTTAGCAGGATGTATAAAGAGACAGATTAAACAGAACAAAGATGACTAACAGCATGCTTTCAGGTACAGCCAACATTCAGTTTATAACCACAGCCGCAGCATCCTGTTTTTGTGTTCTGAAGCTAATGAGAATTCTCGCCCCAGTCTATTTTGATTTGGTTAATAATAGCATTCATGTTGCAAAGCAACAGTTTGCTTTGTGCTCTGTGGTGAAGTGTGTCAGTCTATATTAATAGACTCTGGCAGCTTTGTGGTTTTCTACCTTCATTTTGCACACAAACAGTTCCATGTGGTCACTCCTTTCATAGCAAAGAGATGATGAGAAAAGGATAAGAAAAAAAGTGTAAAAACCTGCTGTGGTTTATTAAAATTATTCCTTATCACTTACTTTTCTTACACTCTTCTCATGATGTAACATTACAAATATTAAAAATATTTGTCACAGCTGTAGTGCAATAACTACATTACTGGTACTAGTACTGTAATGTTTGTTATATCTGCAGTAATTTGAATTCATTTTATTGTGTAGGGAGTGATCCAGCTGCAGTCTACTCAGCAGTGAGAACAGAAGACATCATTTCCGGACAAATAACCATCAGAGCAAAGAGGACCAGAGGTAAAGCTGCTCTTTATTTATAACTTTGGATAGAATCTAGCTAGCTGCTCACCATGCAGTATTTACTTTTTCTTCCACTTTTTATGCTAAGACATTTCATGTCTCATGTCCCAACAAGCTGTTGTTCAAACCTTCTGTTGGCCTTTGGAAACCAATTAGAAGAAGATTGTTTATTTTAACAGTTACTAAAGCCCATACATCTAACTTTGAATGGAGCAGCCCTCATTTCTAGAAATCTGGCCAAATTTGTTAAACCCCCAAAAATATGACAATCCAGAGTTGGAACCAGGAAGCAAAGTTGCAGTCTTACACACCTCTCTGCAGCCTCTCTCCTCCTGTTATCCCCCTGATATTTAAACTCTTTTACTCCATACATGTTCACCTGTCTCTCATACAGGGAGTGCAGAATTATTAGGCAAATGAGTATTTTGTCCACATCATCCTCTTCATGCATGTTGTCTTACTCCAAGCTGTATAGGCTCGAAAGCCTACTACCAATTAAGCATATTAGGTGATGTGCATCTCTGTAATGAGAAGGGGTGTGGTCTAATGACATCAACACCCTATATCAGGTGTGCATAATTATTAGGCAACTTCCTTTCCTTTGGCAAAATGGGTCAAAAGAAGGACTTGACAGGCTCAGAAAAGTCAAAAATAGTGAGATATCTTGCAGAGGGATGCAGCAGTCTTAAAATTGCAAAGCTTCTGAAGCGTGATCATCGAACAATCGTTTCATTCAAAATAGTCAACAGGGTCGCAAGAAGCGTGTGGAAAAACCAAGGCGCAAAATAACTGCCCATGAACTGAGAAAAGTCAAGCGTGCAGCTGCCAAGATGCCACTTGCCACCAGTTTGGCCATATTTCAGAGCTGCAACATCACTGGAGTGCCCAAAAGCACAAGGTGGGCAATACTCAGAGACATGGCCAAGGTAAGAAAGGCTGAAAGACGACCACCACTGAACAAGACACACAAGCTGAAACGTCAAGACTGGGCCAAGAAATATCTCAAGACTGATTTTTCTAAGGTTTTATGGACTGATGAAATGAGAGTGAGTCTTGATGGGCCAGATGGATGGGCCCGTGGCTGGATTGGTAAAGGGCAGAGAGCTCCAGTCCCACTCAGACGCCAGCAAGGTGGAGGTGGAGTACTGGTTTGGGCTGGTATCATCAAAGATGAGCTTGTGGGGCCTTTTCGGGTTGAGGATGGAGTCAAGCTCAACTCCCAGTCCTACTGCCAGTTTCTGGAAGACACCTTCTTCAAGCAGTGGTACAGGAAGAAGTCTGCATCCTTCAAGAAAAACATGATTTTCATGCAGGACAATGCTCCATCACACACGTCCAAGTACTCCACAGCGTGGCTGGCAAGAAAGGGTATAAAAGAAGAAAAACTAATGACATGGCCTCCTTGTTCACCTGATCTGAACCCCATTGAGAACCTGTGGTCCATCATCAAATGTGAGATTTACAAGGAGGGAAAACAGTACACCTCTCTGAACAGTGTCTGGGAGGCTGTGGTTGCTGCTGCACGCAATGTTGATGGTGAACAGATCAAAACACTGACAGAATCCATGGATGGCAGGCTTTTGAGTGTCCTTGCAAAGAAAGGTGGCTATATTGGTCGCTGATTTGTTTTTGTTTTGTTTTTGAATGTCAGAAATGTATATTTGTGAATGTGGAGATGTTATATTGGTTTCACTGGTAAAAATAAATAATTGAAATGGGTATATATTTGTTTTTTGTTAAGTTGCCTAATAATTATGCACAGTAATAGTCACCTGCACACACAGATATCCCCCTAAAATAGCTAAAACTAAAAACAAACTAAAAACTACTTCCAAAAACATTCAGCTTTGATGTTAATGAGTTTTTTGGGTTCATTGAGAACATGGTTGTTGTTCAATAATAAAATTATTCCTCAAAAATACAACTTGCCTAATAATTCTGCACTCCCTGTATGCACATGTATTCTGTCTTGCTTCTGACTTTTTTCCTCTTTTCTCCAGGGCACTGGTATTCAATTTAGACTCCATCAAAGCTGTCATAGAGCTAACATACCAAAAAATTCAATTAGGAATCACCAATTAATCAAACATGCATGTTTTTGGAGTTTTGGGGGAAGCCAGAGTACTCAGAGGAATCTCACACAAAAACACCCTATCTGGCAAATTGCTATCCAGAACCTTCTTGCAGTAAGGCAACCATGCTAACCACTGCACTCCCCCACCCCAGCCCCATATTAATTATGAGATTGTGTTTAAAACCTAGAATTGATCATTGTTCCTCTTTTTAAGTCTGATTGCTCAGCCTGTCTGAAAACCCTTCTGTCAGGGAGGACAGAAGAGAGAGAGAGAGAAGCTAGGAGCAGCAAATCTTTGACTTTTAAGTGTAATTACATGAAACTGAGCTGACAATTGAAGACAAAACATTTGAAGAACTGCTTTTATTCAATTATTCACTCACTCAAAAAATATTGACAATTTTGTTCTGTCTATTTTGATCAAAAAAAGTTTACCCCCCACCCCAGGCTGTTCTCAGGCTGTATTTTTGGCTCTCCTACCATAGAGTGTAGCCTAACCTATTTAGCGTGTGTGTTTGAGTGTGTGTGTGCGATAAGAGAACATTCACACCAGTACAGTAGCTGAGTGATACATGTTTGTGTTACAAACTTTCTTAAAAATCACTACATAATCTGTAACAATTCAGATACATTATTATTTTTATATATATAAAATCTAATAAGATATTTTATAAACAACAGATAATGATTTAAACTGACAATTATTTTTAAAATTGGGCAGTTTGTTGGTACGGTGAGCAGGAACATCAGAGATCAGAGAATTATGCAAAACAATGCAAAGTTTAATTTTGTAATGTTTCCTGTGTCTCTCCTCTGTCAGTCTGAATGCTGAACTTACTGATGATAACCTGGAACAGCAGCCGGACTCACAGTTCAGTTATGAACCCACTGAACACATTTCAAATCATTGGATTATTTGGAAGAGGTCGCCCTCTACGATTTCTGTAGAACACAAAACCAGCAACAAAAACAACAAGAAGCACAGCAGAAACTGACAGACCAACTGTAAGTCCACAATTCTGACCTCCATCATTCTTCTCATTCTCCTTCCCTCCACGTTGTCCTCATGGTTGATCTGCAGGTGAGAAACAGGTGTGATGTGTCAGCTGTCAGCTGAGTGAAGAACAGAACAGAATCCATTTCCTCTTCAAACTGCTGTCAGACATTATCTACTGCACTCTGATCACATCACTCAGACCAGCTGCTTTCTACAAAGTCTCATCAACAACATCTTTAGAAACAAACATCAACAACCAGAAAGCAGCTTCACCTCTGATCACACACACACTCAACTCTACTCACTCACCTGGAGGATCAACATGAAGGTAGATGATGCTGATGAGAGTCATAGATTGTCTGAACTCCTGGACGACACGGCACTCGTATGTTCCATTATCAGCAGTCATCACATTCTTCACAATCAGCTTAACTTCAGACTCACCTTCTTCTTTTACCTCCAGGTTGATGCTCTTCAAAAGCTGAGGTCTCTGTCTGTGGTATCCAGCATAACATTCATATTTTCCAGCGTCGTTCATGGCGACATTTTTGAGAACAGAAAAGTTTCCATTCTTTATCTCTTGAACTTTCTGCTCCTCTCGATCTTTAAATGATTCATGCTGTTTGTCTTTGTGAATGTGTTCATCGCTGAAGTAGAACACATAATACTCTGACTGCAGGTCAGGCTTTTGCCAGCTTATCATTATGTTAGTGTCATTGTGGCCGTAACACTCCAGAGTTACATCCTTTGCTTGTTTGACTGTAAGCTCTAAAATCAGAAGAAAACAGGTCAGTCATAAACATTATATGCATCCAATAATTTAAACACACTTATTATTGTGCTTCAAACATCAGAAACTCAAGTTTTTATTTTTGTGTAAAGTCTGTGGGAATTTATAAATGAATTAAAAAAGCTTTACTGTGATACATTCACACCCAGATAAGTTTACACATCCAGTATGTTAAAGTATGAACTTCAGTGGGTTTTGAGAGTCTAAGTTCAGAGTTTATACACCTTTTTAACATTTGTATACTGCAGTGTGGGTTTTGTTGAGCTAAAATGGGTAAAATGGCTTCACATACTTTGTGGAAAAGCCCAAAGTCTGTACAAAATACTAACAAAAGGTATACAAACCTGTTTGTACTTCTCAGTCATGTTTAGGGTGTTTAATACAGAAATTTGTTGATTTTTGTGTACCAGACAGGGATGGCAAGTTATTCATTTCATAGTTTATTTCTAAAGGACCTGTACATAAAACCAAACAGTTGAGAGGCTGTGTGTGATGTACCGAACCTGTACTGTACATTAGCATTTGAATTTACCTACAATTAAATGTTTTTTTCTTGTACGATTTATGAAAAACAAAACACAGACTCTTAAAATCTTCTCATCATTTATAATCAGAATGTTTGTGTGTATTATTATTCTAATTGATGGTAAAAAATAAATAACTAAAAAAAATATTAACATACATTTTCTTTTGATGGAATAAAAAGGAAGACGATGTTCAAGAAGAGGTAATGTCAGCTTCCACTTTTGACCAAAAAAAATAAGTGGACTCTTATTCCCTGTCAGAAAGTTCACTTGACTCAACTGTTATGTGGAACAGAAAAGATCTTTAAGATTTATTCAAACCGGTAAACACATCTTACCTTCACAATCCAGACATCCCAGGAAACATGAGACGAAAAACACAGTTAAAGCTGTTTTTAATATAATTTCCTTTCCTATCTGCCACAGCTTCATTGTTGGTAGTTTCCTGGATAAAAAAAGAATAATAAAGAATATACAGATGCTGTTTAAAGTGTCCTGTTATATTTTAGATAGCAAGGCGCAGACGGCTGAGTTTATTAAACTCCACCAAGACAGCAGTGATGCAAATCTGAGGGCTAGACTGTTCCACTTCACAGCCTCACACTTCAGGCCTTCTCGGTCTTCGAAGGACCCGGCCGACGAAGACCACGAAGGCCTACATTTTTGCAACAAACTTCCCATTTATTTTGCAAAATCGAGCTCAACACTGCCCCTAGCGTCCTGGAGCACTTCCGTTGTGTTTTTGAGTTTGCATGTGTTTTTGAGTTTGCATGTGTTTCGGAGTTTGTACGTGTTTTGGAATTTGTATGTGTTTTGGAATTTGTACGTGTTTTGGAATTTGTACGTGCTTCGGAGTTTGTATGTGCTTTGTCTCTAGGGGCCACTCTACTGTTGCTAGTTCAATCATGAAACTGATCAATGATCAGCTGATCGTCTCTCTTGTTTGTTTATTGCCCACTTTGCGTCAAAAAGAAGAAACCAGCTGATGTTGCGCTTAACAACATCAGCACGTTTAAGCTTGATCAGCTGTTGTTAGAATTTATTTAACCCTTTAAAATCGGTCGGAGCGGGCACGCTTTGTTTTGCGTAACTATTTTTAAATATCTGTAGAACGGCAACCACGTAAGCTAGCGCAATAATTTCTTTTGCATATGAAACCAGAGGAGTTGTACTTACATCCTATGCCATCAGCTCGTCCTAGGTCACAGTTTCCTTCCACATGTAGCTTTGCAAAATCTGCATAAAAAGCAAAAGTCTCCTATAATATTTATTGGTTGTTTATTTATTTATTAATTCATTCATTTATGTTTGTGTTGCTGTTCGTGTTTCTGTGTTGTTCACAACATTAGAGTTCAGCTTTGATTGTAAGTTGTTTGTAGGATTATTCAATTATTTTGTGTTTCCTAACATGCTAGCATAGTTACTGTATGCAAAGAATTTATATATATGTTGTTCCATGGTTTACTGGTGTTCAGCTTTCGCTATACCCCCTGTTTCTGGTCTATTTGTTAGTTTAGTTTAACTGGTGGTTTTGTCTTTAATTGGATGTAATTGTGATTCGTTTTTGGTTTTCGTTTCAATTAATTAAATTTAAGTGCTGCATTGGAATGACATTTTTATTACCTGTTGTTTTCTCTTTCCTATTACTTAGTGTTCCTAATTTGTTTAAGCAGATCTCCTCCCACCCGTTTCCATTTGACCATTATCCTTTTTTTGTATTATTTTGGAATTACAACATTTTTGAAATTTGACCTTTTATGCACTGTCCAATAAAGGCTTGATTTAAATTTGCAGCAAAATGTGTCACATAAAACCCTTGGGAAATAAAATTTAAAATAAAAATGATTTAAAAATAAAATAAAAATAATTTAAAATTAATTAAATTATTTGGTATTTACTGTCATATTCCCATATATCATTGTGATGTTGTTTATTCTATTACTCTCGTTTTCTTCTGCTTGTTTTCTTTTTTCTTTCTCGCCGGGTGATCCAGGTGATCGATATATGTATTTTTTGTGTGCTTACTCTGTTGGTTTTTGGTTGTTGCCCTTTTTCCCCGTCCCTCTTCTCAGCTGTTTTTCTTTCCCTGTTTCTTTCTCCCCTTTCTCTCCCCCAGTAAAGTCTGTCCCGTATTCAGGAAATGAAAATAAAATAAACAATAAAAGGTGAATCAAATAGACCATTATGGCAAGGCTGGGATGGTCCGTTTGGTAAAGTAAATCCGTTGGGCAACTTTCTTTGCCTTTAGACAATAATTCTGATGGCAAAAGAGCCAAACGGGACAGGCAAAAGAAAAAAATAATGTGTCACATAAAACCCTTGGGAATGATGTTCATAAAATTTGAAGCAGAAATATTATTTCAGTGACAGGACATAGGTGCCAATCACTTTTTGGCAGCTTGAAAATGGCATATTATCAGTGTTATTGTTCTTGTACAAGTTATTCAGCAGTTCTAAGGGACTGGTTGGGATATAATGTGTCACATTTCACCCTTCTGGTGGCCATTTCGAGCAATTTTGAAGCAGAAATATTGTTTCAGTGACCAGTTATAGGCGGCAATCACTTTTTGGCAGCTTGAAAATGGCATATTATCGGTATTGTCAGGGTTTATATTGTTGATTGTCATTTATGCTTAGAAATATTTAACCATATATGCTTAGAGGTGTATAATCGATTGTGTAGTGATAGGATGTGTGACTCTTAGGAGTCTGTGCATTCCAGAGTGTTCTGGCATTCACACCCACATTCTGGGAGCATGGGAGAGGTCGTACCTTCTTTTATTGTTTTTGTAGTAGTATAAACGTATCTATGTCTGTTTTAGGCTAATTGCCTTTTGTTTAGATGAACTGCTGGACTTCCAGGCCAGCAGCTTTAGGGAAGTCGTTTATGGGGTCACACTCTGACCACACACACACACACACACACACACATACACACAACGCACAGGCAAGGTACTCTTTGTGTGTATGTAGACGTCATATGTTGATGGACATATGCATATTCATGTAACCAAAATAAAAGGAGCGCTATGGGTAACCTGGCTGAGAGTCCGAAGGAGGTCAAGTGGGCGGAACAACATCTGGCTCCGGTCAGGTCTCCCTCATGCATGAGTAACACAAAGAACTTTGCCTACTTGGTGTTCAATGCTTTTGCTGTGTAGTTAAATTGTCTCGTTCCAGCGGTGGGCCTGTGCTAGACAGACCCAACATTAATTGGTCCTTCGGAGCCGGAGCCCTGGAGTCGACGTTAACCGAGGGGAGAAGAGACACACTGAAAGACTGACGTCAGCCAGGAAGTTCCTGTAGTAAAGTCCCAAGATGTGAGAATTTGTCATCGGGCCGGTGGATTAGCTGTCTGTTTTCTCTCCTCGATGAATGCCGACCGACGGGGTTCGAGGCTAATATTACACGCTAAGCAGCACCAAGTAAGTTGGAGAGTCACTCTATAACTGCGGAATTGGGTTTTTTGTCACACGACTGGGTTAGTGTCCCAGAACTGGGTTAGGGTCCCGAAAGATTGGGTTGGTGTCCCGAGCAGTCCGGTGCGAGTCCGGAGTAGGCCTATTTTGTGTTGTTGTGTGAGTGTGTTTGTGTGAGTGGGTGAGGAGCAGAACACGTGGTCTGTGTCGCCAGCTGTTGTTGTTATCATGGGTTCCCAAGCAACCAAGAGTGCGTCAGTGGGGTACGAGAAGTTTATGATGGACTTCGCGCTTGGCAGCGCAAAGTATTTAGAATATTGGCACAAAAAATATGATTTTGGGTGTAAACTGCTTGCTGGAAAGTGTTAGAAGTTTTCAGAAAACACAGCAGCCTTAAAAAGCATGTGGAGAAGGCCAGCCCACATCAGCAGCAGTTATAATATGCTCTGGTGAATGGCTTTCACCCACCCCTTGCTGAAACACAATGGTTAGATGATTCTTTAGATTGCCCTGATCAACAACAGCCTGTGCTCCAGACCATTAATTTAACAAGTGTCTAAAAGTAATCTGCATTAAGCTTAGGGTTGCTCAAATTCAGTACAATGACATATAAGATGAAGTAAAATAGGCAAATATTTTAACTAATGACGTGCATAGAGCCACTTGATCTGTTTGAAAGACTGTCGTCTTATTATGAGCTGTTGTTAAGATATAGAGCACGTCTGTGAAAACAACTAAAATGCTGAACCCTGTATGAAGCAGCTGAAAACTACATGATGGAGAAGCTGAATTGAATATGAAAGTGCAAGTCTTTGCCACTGTGGGCAAAGCACGCAACCACGGTGTGAGGTTGCATTGCTGTCTCTTCTGAGCTGATGAGCAAGCTACACATTATCAGATCAGGAGCTGGCTGAGAACTCATCAAAGAGAGAGAAACAGGACTATGATAACTCGAGTATGTAGCGTAGCCGTGAGTTCAGCTTCTTCTTTCAGATGCGCAGCAGTTTTCCTGTATCTTGACTCATGTGTGTAGAGTGTTCATAGCATCAGCATCATGTTTGTGTTTATTTGTTTTGTTGGGTTGAAAACTAACTAAATAAACTTGTGATCATACTTATGGATCACCATGGCACATATCATCAGCCATATGATTTATTTATGCAGATGGAAAAAAAAAACTGAATATGAGTGTGAATGTGCCTGATGTCGCAGTGTGTGTGTGTGCGTTGTGTAAAAGTAATTGCCTCTAATTGTGGGAGCGGTGATTCTGCAGGTCACCAGTTATAAGAAAAAAAAGAGTAAAAAAGAGACAAAATTTACATTATAGATGAAAATAATCATAGGAAAAAGATTTTGTGTTTATCAGCCAAGAACAACTACAATCTCACTTTATGCTTTTAAGAAAGGAGAGTTCTGTGTGTTGGTTAAGTTAAATATCTAACCATATATGCTTAGAGGTGTATAATCAATTGTGTAGTGATAGGATGTGTGATCTTTAGCAGGCTACAAAGGTTTTGGGTGCATTCCAGAGTCTTCTGGAATGCACACTTACATTTTTGGAGCATGAGAGAGGTCGTACCTTGTCTTATTGTTTTATGGTAGGATAAGCGTAGCTATATCTGTTTTAGTCTAAGTGCCTTTTGTTTATGTGAACTGCTGAACTTCCAGACCCGCAGGTTTAGGGAAGTCTTTATGGGGTCACACTCTGACCCCCCCCACACACACACATACAAACACACACACACACACACACAGTATTCTTTGTTCACATGTATACCTATGTAAGATGTTATATGTTAATGAACCTATGCATATTCATGTAACCACAATAAAAGGGCAGTGTTACGGGAGAACGGACGAGAGCAACTGGGATCAAGCGAAGGAACGCCGTTTGTCCGGTTCTCTCCCGTGCACGTAAAACATAAAGAGCGTTGCCTATAGGATCTAAACGTATTCTACGCTAGATTCGACACAGCGAACACCATGAGACCGGACAGTGGGCACACCGCGAATGACGTCAGTGCGCACACCGTGGCTGTGTCCCAATTCAGGGTCGACGACGGCTTTCCCAATCGGAAGTGTACGTCAAATGCATACTCCAAATGCGCCGTTGATTTCCCCAAATATCAAGCGTGGTCCGGTGCACACTTCGTGGTCCCATATGTCCCACAATTCATAGCGCGGCGGTGGGTGTGGATAATTTTGTTGATAGGTTTGTAGCTTGATCCTATTCGCTGGAACGTTGAAGACAATTTAATTACACAGCAAGCAAGACACGAGAGGCTGTGGTCTGCGGTGGGCTGGTTTTCCCTCTAAAGTCTGCGATTGTGTTTAGTCCCTGCCACATACTCCGAGGGTTGTCAAACTTTTGCTCCACCCTGTCCCTGTACTCACGTTTGGCTGCTTTGATTGTCTTCCGGAGTTGGTAATGTGCGTGTTTGTAGTCCAATGTGTTCGCGGAGGCAAAAGCGATGCTCCATGCCGCCAGTGCCGTGCGAACATCTCTGTTAATCCAGGGTTTTTCATTTGGGAAGGATTTAACTGTTCTGTGTTGCACACCTTTGGTGACTGAAGCTGCTCTTTTGTATCTTTGTATCTCTGCACTGTGATGAAAGAGTAAGCCAATATGTGTTGGTGTATTTTCAATGTATTTCACCAACTTATTTCTTTTTTCAAAGCTAGCGAGTGTGCCTGGACTTGGTTTTATGTCTTATTTGCTTTTATTGCAACTCCTGTTATTTCCTTTTAATATAACATTGTTCTTGCTAAATTTGCAGCTGTTGTACCAGCAGTAATCTAAATGTTCTTCACTGAACAGGAAGTGATCCAGATGCAGTCTACTCAACAGTGAGAACATATGAAGATGTCAGTGATGGACAAATAAGCAACAGACCAAACAGCACTATAGGTACAGCGAATGTAAAAGTGGTTTTGTTATTCCCTGTCATATATAACCCTTTTCATTGTTGGATGTTCATATTAGGTGTTTCAAATAAAAAAAAGTCAATGTATGCACCAGGATGGACTGAGGGTCATAATGGAGCAGTGTAATTTAAAGATAAAAATGTAACGCTTACAATGATCAGAATAGGTCCACTTTAAAAAATATGACATGACCTATTCATTTAAACAAAAAATCTTTAAAAAAAATCATTTTATTTTGACAGGAGTCAGTTCCACATCTTAATGCTTGAATTTGTGCTGAATTTAGGAAAAACAACCAAATAAAAACCAAATATCTTTGTATCAATATGTATCTGAAACTTCATGGCTCACCAAAGTCTGGACGTCAATGTATTTTCAAATCAACATAGAAAAAAATATTCTGCAAATCATGTCTATATATATAAGTTGTTTAAGCAAAAGAGTGAAGCTGTGCAGTTTTCAGTTTAGTTTTTTAATGCATTACAGCTCTACAATCTAATCTAATCTGTTTCTATCAGTCACTAGAGCACAGGTGTTTTTTAAGTAAAATAAAATAAAATGTTTTTCTCCTGTTTATGTCAGGGGGGCAGACAAGAGGCCTGTGTTTCCTTTTGTTTTCATTTGATGTAAGTTAGATCATTATATGTGAAAATGTTTTCATTTGCTATTTTTGCCATGCTCACCCTGAGGTTTTGTTATGGACTGCAGATTCTTCAGAACATGGGAATCGTGTTAAACTCAGGTTTCTCCAAAGCTGGGATATATCCAGCAATATGCCCCTTTGTGGTCATGCTAGGGCTGTGTGGGCCAATGTGGTTGTCACACTAGTCTAGGTTACTGAAACTAAGCAAGGAGGGGGGCCAACAATGAGGTCCATTGTGGGCCCGCAATGTACCCACAGTATGCAGTATGCCCACATACTACACAGCATGTTGTAGGTTTTGATTAAACTACATAGGTTGTAATTGTGTTTCCTGTTCTTTGAACTGTGTGTGTTTGTTTTCAGGCTTTAAACTAGTGCCAAACACATCTACTCTGGGCTGCAGTAGTCCACCAGTCCAACTGTCACAATCCAGCTGCTGGTCTCTTACTGACCCCACCAACACCTCAGACGAGAGGACACCAACATGTTCAATAGTATATTTTATGAACCTAACCAAAACCTACATATTACTTAAAAGCCTCCCAACACACACACACACACACACACACACACACACACACACACACGCTTATTTAAAAGACTTATACAAGCTTGAAGTTGTTTTATGTCCTCAGTGATCACTGTTATTTGTGTCTTGTTGATGTTTGTCAGATCCATCTCTTCATCCCACAGTAGAGATGTAGAGATCATGTTTTGTAAAAGATTTTTTCACTAGTTTTTCTCGTGTGGTTCTGTGGGTTTCACTAGGCTGTCAGATAACAATTTTTTTTTGAGTTTTTCTGTTTTGGTTGTGGCTAACAGGTACACTTCACTCTCCTTAAACCACAATCACAGACCAAGAACAGCATGGGCACTCTTGAGTGGCCGCAAACTGTGCAGAAAGCCTCAGTGCATGATCTGTGTGAAAAGATCTCATCTTTATGTACAAAGTAATCCAAGTAAACCAACCAAAAAAACATTTTGATTTTTGTTAAATGGTTAAAGTCATTTTTTCTTGTTTTTCATGATTTTCTATGATGAAAAACTCTTGAAAGTGAAAAGCCAACTTCAACAAGCTATTTTGGAGTTTGGACTATTTGAGCAAACAAAAAAGGAAAAACTCCCCTTTAACAGGAAAAAACCTTCAGCAGAACCAGGCTCATGGAGGGGCGACCATCTGCTGTGATTGGTTGGGGTGAGAGAAGGAAGGCAGGATAAAAGGCATGCTGTGGAAGAGAGACAGAGATTTATAATCAGTGTTGGGCAAGTTACTTTGAAAAACTAATTAATTATAGTTACTAGTTACTTCTTCAAAAACGTAACTGAGTTAGTAACTGATTTACAAGATTCGAAAAGTAATTAATTACTTGAAAAGTAACTATTGCGTTACTTTAAAAAAATCTTTAACCCTCTAGGGTCCAGGTTATAGTATCATTGGCCATTTTTAACTACTTTTGATGTTTCCTCTACATTTCACCTTTAAAAACTATTTACTTTGCCTTGTTTGGTATCATTGTTTTCAGCACAACTTCACGTGTCTGAATTTACAGTTATATGTTCATTTTGACATACTGTATTAACACAATTGATCTAAAATCTGACAAAAAACAACATAAAATCAGAGTAGAAAAAGTTATATTTTTCAACCACAAACATGTTTAATGAATCATATTTCATAACTTTAAATGCAAATATAAATTGTCAATTTTAAAATCATATGCACAAGTTTTGCAAACAACAAAGTTATTTGCAGCCATTTACCTTTTATCCTTTTTTTAATGACCATTTCAAACTATTTACAATCAGCTGTTCTGCATTCAATAAAATGCCACACAAACTATTTGTGCCACTTCAAAAATTTCTGTCCACTATAAAGGAGAACATCACAGCCTGATACCTGCAGGTCTGACAGCAGCAGGTGTATCACTCCTGTTTCTACCTGGAGACAGCAGTCGCCTCATTGTTCTGACACACAACACAAAACTATCCACAACACTACACACTAACTCCACAAGACAACACATTAGTAAGTAATGCCGTTATTCACATCACTGTTAATAACAAGTATGATTCAGTGCAGAGAGGTCTATTAACACAAGCGTTCAGTCATAAACTGAAAACTCATAAATATGTTTGATTGAGACCGGACATTTTTTGGACTTGCATATCCTGAACCAGCACAGAGTGCCTCCTGCTAAAGCTCTCTAGAAAGCCAGAGCTGGATATGACGCACATTTACATTTTGCTGCCATCTACTGGTAAAACTGTGTCTTACAAAACAGCAGCTGCTTTATAATAGTTTAACCTCTTTAAGATCACCACTGCTGTCATAAAATGTGGTGATTACCTAATCTTTTATAGAATCCCTATTCTTCCACTTATCCAATCACAGTCACTGAGGGGCTGGAGTCTACTCCAGAGGCGGAGTACCTGGACAGGTCACAAAATAAATACCTATAAGGAAGTCTAGAAAAATAGAACATTTTTAGTTATTTCACAGGCCTACTGTATAAATTTTACTGCAAACCCTTTTAATAATAAAAATGTATAAAAATTTGGTGATACTCAATTCTTGTCCCGTTTATTTTTAACTCTTTTTTTGCTGGGAGTATATGAGTAGGCCTCAGTGGCTGCTGTGTGTTTTTAATCACTACAGAAATGAAATCCCAGAATTTTACTCACTAAAAATGAAGCTCAGGAAGAAAATGCAAACTCCACACAGAAAGGCCAGATGGTAGATTTAAAGTCAGGGTCTTCTTCCTGTGAGTCAACAATGCTAAACACCGCACAACCAGCTGGCCTATGAAGATAACTGCATTCTTTACCTTAGCACAAAACATGTTAAAAGCTGTGTCAGGCTGTAAGCAGGTGAGTCCCATGGCCAAGGCCATGAATACTTGTGCAAATGTTATATTTTTGTCTTTTATTCACCCCTCGAAGGTAGAGGGATAATCAGTTAGCAGTTCCACAGTTAAAGACGTCATGTTTAGATTTTGTATAGATACTGATAATTTCAGTCAATTCTGCTCCAATCATAAGGGTAAAGATAATAAAACAGGCATTTTAGTATGCAGTGGTCATAGGCCAAAGGTCAAGGGTCAGACATCATCATAATGTAATAACATCATAAAACTACATGTTTCTGTTTAATTATTGCTCTTCAGATGGTGCTCTGAGTACTCTAATTATTATTTTACATGTTCAGTTTAGATGCTTGGTGATCCAAAAAGACACTACACTACAAAGATTTAAAATGACAGAAACGAGCTATTTTAAGAAATAAGACAGCTCATGAAAGAGATTAAATAAACAGAATTCTATTTTAAAAAGAAATACTTAACTAAATATCATAACTCAAAAAAATGACCGGCCCAAATGAGAGGCAGCTCCACTTATATAGTAACTCAATCGGAAGCAGAGCCTTCAGTTTTCAGGCCCCTCTTCTGTGGAACCAGCTTCCAGTTTGGATTCGGGAGACAGACACTATCTCTACTTTAAAGATTAGGCTTAAAACTTTCCTTTTTGCTAAAGCATATAGTTAGGGCTGGACCAGGTGACCCTGAATCCTCCCTTAGTTATGCTGCAATAGACGTAGGCTGCCGGGGATTCCCATGATGCATTGAGTTTTTCCTTTCCAGTCACCTTTCTCACTCACTATGTGTTAATAAACCTCTCGGGTTTGAATCATATCTGTTATTAATCTCTGTCTCTCTTCCACAGCATGTCTTCATCCTGTTTTCCTTCTCTCACCCCAACCGGTCGCAGCAGATGGCCGCCCCTCCCTGAGCCTGGTTCTGCCGGAGGTTTCTTCCTGTTCAAAGGGAGTTTTTCCTTCCCACTGTCATAGGCGGTCATATGATATGATTGTTGGGTTGTTCTCTGTACCTGTTATTGTAGGATCTACTGTACAATATAAAGCGCCTTGAGGCGACTGTTGTTGTGATTTGGCGCTATATAAATAGAATTGAATTGAATTGAATTTGAAAAAACAAACGTGTTGCAAAACCCGCTCTGCACTTGCCGAAAGGGGTCATACAAAAAGTGAAGTGATCACAGAAAACTGTTCAGAGTAGTAACATGGATAGGACGTCTCTACTGTGGCTGATCCGTAAGTCCACGCTTTGTTTTTAAGAAAATATTTATTAATATTTTTTTACTTTTACAAATATGATTAATATTTTTCATACATGTTGATATAACACTTCAGCGGTCAAATACGTCTTTTTTATTGTTTGTTTTTTATTCTTTGGAGCTGACACAAGACAAGAAGAAGACAAGACAAGCCACAAGAGAGAGCAAAACTAAACTGTTTAAAAAGTTTTATCTGTTCCTAAAACTACATTATTTCTTTCTTCTCCTTTTTAGTTTCAGCACGACTCAGTTGTTTATCATAATTATTCATCAAAATGTCAAGAGCAAAATGTCAAGAGCATTAAAAGACTGGAAAAAATGTTTTTGTAATTCAGATGTTTTTAAAAGGAAAACTGGTAGATGTAAAGTGTTAAGTTGTAAAAAATGAGGTTTTGTCTCTTTCCATTGCATACGTCCAGTCTGCTGTAACACATACATTAGCTTGCTGCTTCATCTGCTCAGCCTGCTAAAAGTTAATCATCAAAACATCACTGCAAATCTGGTGTCTCTTTTTTTTCCTCAGCTGTGAAACATCAAACTAACACACCTGCCTTTCTTTGTAGTTCTGATCTCACTGTTGAGCTGCACAACAAAGGTCAGCAAATTTCTTCTGTCATAGTTCAAAGTGTTCATTTTTATTCTTGGACGCTACTTGAGTAGCTTTGCATGAATCACAGTTCAAAATAACCCTTCGTTATCTGCCTTGGAGCAGCCCCTTAGTTTATTCTTTTTGAAACAAGTTTCTTTTTTTTTCTTTTTTGAGCTCCTTCACATTTAAGGCAACTTTCACTAAATGGATGCTCCTCAAAACCAGAAGGTTTGGACAGCAGGTGGGTGGAGTTTCTCTGCCTAAAATGTCCATATTAGCTGATGTGGGGGAGCAAAACTGAGAGTAGAGCAAAGCTTTGAGCTGTGAGCCAACAGTGTTGTTTGGCTCACAAACACTGACCCCATTATGTGAAACTTTGAAAACACAACAAAAAGATCTTTTATAATTAATCCTTTATTTATCCAGGTAAAAATGGATATCCCTGGAATGTCCCTCCTGCATTTTGACTTGATGGACTGACTGGTTTTGTTCTGTCCATATGCCATCTTGACTCTCCTCACAGGGACATTTAACATCATAGAGGCACATGTAACACACTGACCTGTTAATTAGTAACCAATACCCTGATAATTAACGTCTGTCTGTAACTGAACCTGTGATAAAAATTAAATCCTTAATTTTCCATCTTTTGGTTAATTGATCTGTCTTCCGCCAAGTAATAAACAGATCAACCAGTAGTGAGCAGGGATTGACACCCAGACAGACACCCACGGTCTTGTTGTTTAAGAGACGATAATCGATGCACAAACGTAAAGACCCATCCTTCTTTCTTACGCAAATGACTGGAGCAGCATACGGCGACTGTGACTTCACTACCCATCCCTTGACAATCAGCTCTTGAATATACTCCTTCACTTCCCTGTAGAGGGGTTTAGGGATAGAAGCATAGGCCCTCTGGACTGGTGTATCATCTTTGAGCCTGATTTCCATTTGTAGTGAAGGGATACAGCCTATGTCTGTGCTGCTACGAGAGAACGCCTCACACTCTTCCCTTAGCACCTTTTCAACTGACTTCTGTTGGTCCGGACTCAGGTGGCTAAGATCAACTGGTGGCAGCCATGAATCAGTGGACAGTTCAGAATCAGAGGTGGCTGCGCTTACCTCAGCTGTGGTGATAGGACTCTGTGTGGGTTGAGTCAGCTCTGATGTGTTTGTGGGTCGGTCTGTCTCAATAACTTTAGCGACATGTTGAATAGTACCCAGGGCTGTTCTCTTCGGTAGAATTATCTCGTGTTTGGAGTGGTTAGAGATGGGAACCTTAACAAATGGCCTATGAGGGTTGTTGATCTCAAGGAGCCCTTCCCCAACACTCAGGTGTCTCAAGGCAATGTTCTCGTCGGGTTCGTACAGCACCAGGGGGTCACAAATGTCAAAACTTTGGGGTACTCTGCACCACACTTGGACTGCTTTCCCAGCAGGAATGGACACATTGCTCTTCCCAATTCTCACTGCGGCTGGATCTCATCCTGCTCTTTGTGGTGCTTGTATGAAGTTTACCATAGGCATCACTTGCTCTTCATCTGTACCAAAAGCTTTGCGTAGGAGACTATACAATAAAGCACTGGCCTCTTGGTCTGACTCTTGTGCTTGAATAATGGCGCCAAGTACGTTTGCTCCCAGGAGGGGCTGAGGGAGTGACAGGTTACTGACAAGGAAAGGGGCTTGCACAGTAAGATTGGGATCTTCGTGACCAGCGAGAGTGACTGTAAGTTCGACCCACCCATCATAAGGAACTGCTTGTCCGTTAACCGCATAAACTTCAAGTCCATCATTTAACAGCTCTTGGAGGGGTCGCACCTGATAGTTAGGAATAAACTGCTGCACCCACTGTCTGTCCACTAAACTCACTTGTGAGCCAGAATCAAATAACACTGTCACTGGATAGCCACCAATCAAACACTTGAGAAGGCTTTTCTTTCCAACTAGGGGGACTTTACAGCTGTTTGGTGTTGAACTTTGGCAAGAGGTTACCTGTTGCTTTCTCTGGTCTCGCTTTGGCTGCTTTCTTTTTAGCTTACTGCGACGTCTTGCACACTCAGTAGTGAGCTGTGCAGAGGAGGACCTTACTGGCTGGGACTGTGACTCTGCGCCGGCCTCTGACTGTCCCTCGGCAGAGACCGATTCCAGTTTCCCTGAGTTTTGGTCCGCTTTAAACATCCCACTGCTCGGTGTCCTGACTCACAGCATACAAAGCAATGACTACAGTCCTGCAAGTTCTGTTCAGTACACTTTGGACAAAGGAACGCTTTCTTTTGAGGAGGTCTGTTGGGGTTGGCTGGGGTTTGGAAAAGCGGGTTGGAGGGTGGTTGTGGGGACAGCTGGCAAGGCTTTGCCTCCTGCTGTTTAATTAGGCTGGCAACCATGTTAGTTAGAGTCTCTACTTGGGCGGCAAGTTGTTTGATTGTTGGTGAGGACTGTTCTTTGGCTACCTTGTCATTTGCTTCAATCCCAGCACTTTGGGCTTGTGCACTCTTATGGCGGGTGACTTGGCCTAACCTTCGCTTGTGTTCATTTTCATCACTGATAATCTTTGTGACCTCACTAAGAATCTCTTCGTCAGTGACATTGTTGTTTGAGGTGAGGGGTCTTAGTCTTTGTCGCAAGTCTGCGTACTTAGCTCCCAGGCCTTGATAGATTGTGTGAAGGAAAACTTCCTGGACGGTTCTCGGGTCATAGGAGATCTCTGTGTTGGCCTGCTTTGACTGAAAAATAAGCTTCTGTTTAAGTCCAATCATGCGATACAGAAACTGCTGGGGCGTCTCTTGTTCACTTTGTCTAGCACACATTAACTCCTGGAGCATTTCAGTTGTCGCTTTTTCTCCTAGATGAGACCTCAGAAAGCCCTGAAGTTCATGGAGAGACAGGTCATCTTTGAGCATTAACATGTCCCGGAAGGTGCCAGGCTTCACAACACACCTCGAACAATTTCAGCCTCCACAAATCCTTCTTTAACTCCATTAATCTGCTTGGTGAGACTGTTGTAGCTGATTTCAGAACTGTTGTCTCCAATCTGTCCTCCAAACACTTTGAATTCTCTGCGAGGCAAGTAGGAAAGGTCTCTTACAGTGACTGGCTGCTTAGGGCTAACCTGTATGATTGGTTGTGGCTGCGAACTGCTCTGCTGGCTTGCTACAGCAGGTGACAGGGCCCTTACAGTTCCACATAGTCTTAGCCTCTCACCCAGTGTCTCATACGCTTTCCTCAACTCCTCTAACTGTTGTGTTTGTGTGTTTGCATAGGGGTTTGGTGATATATCTGGTGGATCTTCCGGCGGTTGTGGGTCTAGCAAGGTATTGGATGGTTGTGGACTGGGCATAGCATGTACTTCATTCTCACCAGCTTTTTGCACGGCAGGATTACCTCCCTGGATGACTAGATTAATCAAATCATTCAGCGTCAACAAATGACTCATGCCCTCATCTTCGAGTTGCAATAGTGTATTTGACTGTATGTAGGAGGTGATATAGTCCATACAACCTTCTTTATCATCCTGACTGAGCTGTGTAGTGTCTTTGTTTTCTGATGCGAGGCTCTTAGCGAGTTCGAAGAGGTCTTGACCTTGGAGTGAAAACAAGCGTCTCCTGATATTCCAGGCGAGTTCCTTTCTCTCAGTCGACATGTTGTATGTATTTCTGATTATCCTTCAGCTCGATAGTGACTAGGATGCTTTACACTCCCCTCACTGCAGTACGGTTCCACGTCGAGGCAAAGGTCCCCTTTTCGCTTCACTACCTGGACACCTACTCGCTGGCTTGGCTGGAGAAGCGGCCTTGTCACGATTGTGTCGTGGTTCTGGTATCACTGGATCTGCCCTCGACGACTGTAGAGGAGAGATCCCGGACGAGCCCCCACAGTTTGTTACGGGTCCCGGGTGTGAAGACCACAATAACAAAAAGAATACAAGTCTGTAAAAAATAAAGGTAGAGTCTCAGAGAAAGAATCACAGGAGCACTCGTATCTTTTCCCGAACTGCGTCTCTTATTTCAGATCAACAAAGATAATTTACATTCAGTGCATTCACTTGTCAGATATGCTCAATAACTGTAAAAGGCAAATAAAAGGCATTTGGCAAATATATGTATCTATGGTTATTACATTTCTCCAGTTTATGCTGTTAATTACACTATTCCTTCACTCATTCACATCAGCAGTGCAGATACCTATGGGCAGAAATCTGTGCCATCAGAAACTGAATTTGAATAAGTTAAATTTGAATTTGAATTACTCGGATTGAACCTGAATTGTAACTTGAATGAAAGCTTTTGAAAACTGAATTTGAATTAGTCTAATTTGAAATTGAATTTATGGTTTGAAAATGAATTGATTTGCTTTGAAACTGCATTTTATCCTTTAAAAATTCAGCTCTCGAATAATTTCAGATTCACTTCTCACCATTCAGTTTCAGTTCTACAATTCAATTTCAGTTCCAAAATTCAGTTTTTTGGGACTTACATCCGGTTCCGGTTCAAGCGCAGATTAATAGAACTACAGACTGATAGCGTTACTGACGGAATCTACAGCGTCTTGAGCTGAATTAAGACTTCAGAAGTCATTCGTCATGTCGAATGACCAGCGGATAAACTCTCAGGTTGGTAATAAATGTATTACATGTATAAGAACAAGCGTCATGTTAACAATTGATAGCCGTACAGTAACCTTTATGCTTATTGTAGCTGCTAGCTAAAAACGCTAATTTAGCGTAGTTTGCCCTGAATTCAGCTTTGACAAACAAATATGATCGACTGTTTCTAGTAGAATTCCAAAGTTGTCATCTTGTACCCTGTCAGAGCCCTGTATGCTTGCAGAGACCCCTACAGTAGGGAAACATGCAAAACAGTGTCCAAACCTTTGTATTTGAGCTTTATTTATGTCTTACACAGCACCCCAACTCTTTAGCGAACTTAATAACTTTAGCTAAAGTGAATAGTTAGTCTTATTCATTAGTGCAGCATTACTGGATCACCTCTGTTTGAAGTGATATAATATGATATACAACTATCACTGTGTTTAACTACCATAATAATTCTTAGGGTACTGAGTGCATGCTTATTAGTTGTTTTTTTAAACATACTGCTCCATTGCTATGTTTGACAGGCTGAAGTTGTCGGGTCACCTCCTAAATCGACCATCTTTTACAGGTGTTTTGTGCCAGAAATGGAGTGTCCACTGAAGACTGAAGATACTGAATCTCTACGCCGTGCCATTGATCCCTCTTGTGCCTTCATCTAGACAAGAGACATTAACTTAACCACTCTCACATGCTCTGTACCTACATCACCTTCCCTGATAGTCGTAGCTTGGCTCATCTGAGGGTGAAATTATAAGAATGTGTTATTTTGCAAAGTGCTCTCTAGGGTTCCTAAATAAAATATGGCATTGAGGTCATTTCTTTTGAATTAATCCCTTCTTCTGAAATATAAGAACCTCTCCTGGTTTAAATGGCACTTTCTGTTCCTTACTTCCTGTTCCACTCCCAAACCCAAATAGATGCTGACAAGCTGACACAGTAATATGGAAGAGGGAGAGAAGCTGGAAAGGACTACTACAAATAAACCCAATGCCTAACAATGAAAAATGTAAAATAAGAACAATAATAATAATAAAGATAAAAGATGAAGTAACAAGTTTTTGTTTTTTTGTTTATTCCAAATGATCATCCAGATGTCTGTGACATGTGATGACAAACACCATAATGGAAGGCCTTTGTCATCACATGCTTAAACTCATCATATATTTTTGCATATGCTGAACAGGCAGTCAGACATGCTGTAACTGTGGGGTAGAAAACTGCATAAACACCATACGGCAGGGGTCTCAAACTCCAGTCCTCGAGGGCATGGAAAAGTTGCATGACACCGGCCCTCGAGGACTGGAGTTTGAGACCCCTGTCATATTCCATATGACAGGTGTGGTTGAACTTCATGAAGACTCTGAAGTTTCTCTTCTCTTCTGGCAGGACAGGAATGTCGCCTTGTCCTGTGAGCCACCGTAAGGATGTAATTAGAGTAGAACTGGAGTGTCACCGGCCTCAGGCTCTTCACCTTTTCAAAGACAAAGCAGTCATTTAGATAAAATATTCGATATTGTTTACCTGTAAATGCACAAAGAGAATTTAGAAATGTAATTATTGTCAAGAGTGAACAAGCACTGATAGTGTAATTTACAGCTGTGGCCAAACGTTTAGAGAATGAGAAGTGTTGTTTATTTACAAAGTTTGCTGTGTCAGTGATAGTTGTATATCATATTATATCACTTCAAACAGAGGTGATCCAGTAATGCTGCACTAATGAATTAGACTAACTATTCACTTTAGCTAAAGTTATTAAGTTAGCTAAAGAGTTGGGATGCTGTGTAAGACATAAATAAAGCTCAAATACAAAGGTTTGGACACCGTTTTGCATGTTTCCCTACTGTAGGGGTGTCTGCAAGCATACAGGGCTCTGACAGGGTACAAGATGACAACTTTGGAATTCTACTAGAAACAGTCGATCATATTTGTTTGTCAAAGCTGAATTCAGGGCAAACTACGCTAAATTAGCGTTTTTAGCTAGCAGCTACAATAAGCATAAAGGTTACTGTACGGCTATCAATTGTTAACATGACGCTTGTTCTTATACATGTAATACATTTATTACCAACCTGAGAGTTTATCCGCTGGTCATTCGACATGACGAATGACTTCTGAAGTCTTAATTCAGCTCAAGACGCTGTAGATTCCGTCAGTAACGCTATCAGTCTGTAGTTCTATTAATCTGCGCTTGAACCGGAACCGGATGTAAGTCCCAAAAAACTGAATTTTGGAACTGAAATTGAATTGTAGAACTGAAACTGAATGGTGAGAAGTGAATCTGAAATTATTCGAGAGCTGAATTTTTAAAGGATAAAATGCAGTTTCAAAGCAAATCAATTCATTTTCAAACCATAAATTCAATTTCAAATTAGACTAATTCAAATTCAGTTTTCAAAAGCTTTCATTCAAGTTACAATTCAGATTCAATCCGAGTAATTCAAATTCAAATTTAACTTATTCAAATTCAATTTCTGATGGCACAGATTTCTGCCCATAGATACCATACAATGCCTTAAACGTCTTATTGCTCTTTCTCAAATATAGGGCAAACTCAAAATAGCTTATCCACAAATCTGATATAAGTGCATAAATCTTACTAGATTAGACAAAACACGCCTGAATGTATTACTTTGCAATGTAACAACATAAATGTACATGCATTCTTAGCTTATTCTTAACATTTCCACATTACTTGAACCATAAAGTGTATGTGAGATATTTTAAACTTGAATAATCTGATGTCAGGGCCTTTACAGTTAAATTGGAGCAGCACACACACATATTTGATTATTAAATAGAGTTTACAAAGTTTAAATACATCCCGCGGCCTGGCGAACTCTCGCGGTAACTCTCGCGATAACTCACGTAAATCTCGCGAGACTTGGGGCTGCGCGGCTCGGCTTTACCGCCCCTGCGGTGCCGCGCTACAATAACTTTCAACTAAACCACACTTAAAGTTACATCGGCGGTGTCAACATAACCCTCAGTAAACACTGAAGTAGAACGAGGCACAAAGCCCTCATACACTGTATTTTTAAGACGATACTGACCTGTAAAAATAAAGGTAGAGTCTCAGAGAAAGAATCACAGGAGCACTCGTATCTTTTCCCGAACTGCGTCTGAGAGGACAGGAAGTTGGTCCGCTCTAGGCAACCGCGGGCGAACGACTACAGTGTCAAAAGTTCCGCTTATCATTTCTCACTTTTACTCTCCTCAATTTTATGGACTACACGTAATGAATGTAAAATAATAATTGTCTTAATTACTGGCGTATGTTTTTCTTAAATATAATAAAATTTACCAAAATGTGGTAACACATTTGTGTTCACCACATCAACACACCTGAATCAAATGATTAGTTCATTACCAGGCCTCTGGAGAACTTCAAGACCTGTTGAGGAGTTTAGCCATTTAAATCAGCTGCCCAACAATAGATCTAAAACCTGCAGGACACCGGCGCTCGAGGCCTGGAGTTTGACACCTGTGGTTTATATGTATAGCTCCTTCCATTAGTGTGTGGTTGTGTGTGCACCCCTCTTTGCTGTTTGTTGTTAGATGAGAGCAGTAGTGTTTGTAAATCATGAATTGCAAACACATATCCACATTTTTGGTATTGGTTTAAATACAACAATCTATAATTCTTATTGTTCTTGAGCAAAAAAATATTAAAAAACATTTTTTCTGGTGATACTCCCATACGTGAGAGAACTGCAAGGTCACCACACCAGTGGTGTGAAAGTTATTAGTCTGGAGAATCGTCTTTCCTTAATTCTAACCTCACAACTAAAGTGTGCAGTTTGCATTATCTGGGCTCAAATGGACTCCAGTCCACCAGCACCACCTCTGGCAAACTACAATAGCTTACAACCAGATTAACTTGTAACGCATCTGCACCTGGCTCTATCACCACATTTTAATACCTGTGTCATGCACAATACATTTGTAACTTTCATTCTTGTTTCTTGCAAAATAAACTATTAAATAAATAGCAGTGTTTTCTTCAGTTATCTCACATCAATTGGAAACAACATGTCAAACTGAACACATGGCATTTTAGAGAGTACTATTTTGCTTGTGTTATCATGTTCTGTTGGAATAGCTTGTGTTTGTTTTTGCTTAGGAAACAAACTCAATTTTAAACACCTCTGAAAAGATGGAGTAGTGTATTTTTCATTCTTTTTTTTCTTCCTCAAAAAAAAAAAAACTTTTAAAGAAAACTGCTGGTGTGCACCCCTCCTCTTCCCTTTAAAAGTCTAAGAAAAGGAAAAAGAAACTAGCATTAGGTTCAAATACAAGAGACACAGAAGCTGGCAAATAAAAATGACAGTAAAGTAAAATATGGACTGGTAGTCACAGTTAATATCCTTCATATTATGGTATTATGATCGTGATTTTCTGTTTGCTTCAGATAGTTCCAAAAGTAGTCCCAATGTTTATCTTTGTCTTCTGCATCATTTTTAAGTTTATTGAGCATGGACTCATAGGAAGCAGTCTCTGCCATTGCTCTGATCCCATCTTTCAGCTCAGGACATACTGTAGTATTCCAGTGCCCGCACTGCAAAAACGCAAAATCTTACCAAGTATATTTGTCTTATTTCAAGTCAAAATATCTAATCACACTTAAAATAAGCCATAATCAGCTAAAGAGTAACGTTTCAGTGAGATATGGGAACTTGTTTTTAGACAGTGCATCTTGGATATCTTGTTAAGTGAAAAACTCTTGAAAACATATTGTTTTGAGTCATATATCACACGAAACAAGCTTTTTTGGCATTTCATAAACGTTTTAAGCTGCTGTGTTATTTGTAAAAGATGTATCATCTTGTTTCAAGAAATAGACGTAACTTGAATCAGGACATCCAATCTACTTTATTGAGAACTGCAGATTAATAACATGCCCAACATTGCATTATTATGAGTCTTAGTATCTTAAGCACAGTGTATTTATTTTTCTTACATACCAGTCAAACCATATCAATGTGACATTGAAAGAGGCAAAACACTGAAATTGTTTCCCTCTCAGTTGTGTTGCACTGAACAGATTGTGCCAAAAGTAAAATAAAAAGTCAATAGAACAATAAATTTTTTGCCAGTGTTTAAAAACATTATTTCAGCCCACATATTCACAAAAGACTCAAGAATGATGTTTGATGATGTCAGTGAGATCATACTTCACTGGAATGTACTTGCTGTTATTAAAGTTTACATAGTGGTATGCTGTATAATCAACAAGATTTCCTGCATCCACAAAAATATTTGCCTGAGCTAGACAGGGAACTTCTACCTCATAAGCTAAATATTGATCATTCCACCCAACTGTAGAGAGAGGCTGGCATTCAAAACAATACACAGATGCATTTACAATATAGATGTTTTTAACAAGTGCAAACTCTGGAGCATCATTTATGACATCAGAAATAACCAAAGATTTTTCACATGAATGCTTATTTCCATGTAGCATAATCCACTGTACAGAAACTACATGTTCAACTTGCTCAATGAAGTCTTTTATCTTGCCTTCTACATAATGAACATTTTTCACCTCAGAGGCTGGACCCATGTCGACTTCACTTGAAAAAAAATGGGATGTTTCTCATGCACGTTCTGACTACATTCATAAAGCTGGTTGTGCTTCACAAGAGATTTACAAATATTCTTAAAACTACTTTTCAGAGCCCACTGCTTGAAGAAACAATGTTTTGACTCAAAGCGCATACACATATGCCTCACTGTAGGACCAAGAGCCTTAATCTGAGAAGGAAGATGCAGTAAATAATGCTGTTTAGGTATAATATTTTCATCTGGAAACAGTTGTTTGAAATGTTTTAAATGCAGCTCTATTAAAAGCTTCAGTCTGGAGAGAGTTGAGACAGCAATAATAGGTGAAAACAGAATTTTTATGATCTCTAACATGTTACGTAGCATTTGTGTGTAATGATTTTCTCCAATTTTGTCCATAAGAAATGGAAGGATCTTTAAGAAAACCAGCATCTGCCCAGCTGACTGTTTCAATTTATTGTCATTTGATGACAGCGTACTGACAGATATGGGGCAAGGCTTATCCCTCACATCAACAGGAGAATAAGAGAAACACAGAATTGCACTATTGAATGAATCTAAGTTCATTTGCCCTGAAAGCACAAGATTCTTTAAAACACATTTGATTTTATATGGGGCAACGCCTTCAAGAATAACATGCATGATGTCTTGTGGGGTTTGATTGATTATATCAACGTGAGGAGATTCTGTTAACTTGCTTTTCCTCTTTATACCACACGTTATTTTTAGATTGTCTTTCAGAAAGTCAGTACTTGCTTTCTCAATGTCATTACATTGCCTGTTATGACTGGCCATGGTCCTTTTAACAAACAAATCTTCATTAAATTTTTCCTGCATGTCTTCAAAGTGGCAGTCGCAGTGCCTGCATTTACTGTAGGCAAAACCCACTCCTTCCTTAAATCCAGCCACTTCATGCTGAGCTAGAGTGTCTCCACACACAGATATGAGTGCCCCATGAATTGTCCTCTCACCACTTGCAGTGACAACTTGGCCATCCTTGCATGGCTTTGGCCTCTCATCAATCATTGCAAGCATTCTTGGATGTGATAGCAGCTGCTCCAAACTTTTCACCAACGGTATGTAATGAAAACAATGGTCCTTAATGGCAAGAACTCTGGAGTCTCCACGCTTCGAATAACAGACTGTTAGTTTTGTGACAATAATCTCTGGTTCAACTGGTTTTAACAGTTCTTTGATGGTCTTGTCCTGCAAATGGGTGGAAGCAATTTGAGTGAAAGGGTCAACAAACTGGTCAAATACCCCCATTGTGTCACTCTTTAGTTGATCCAGGTCCCCAAAATGTCTCTCAATCGTGTCACTCATTTCTTGTTTTAGGTGCTCCAATAATACGGCCTGATATTGCTGGATTCCACTCACGATGTGGTTAACAGCTCTCTGTGGAAGAGGAAAAAACAAAGGAAAATCCTTAATTACAAAATTCATATGAAAACACAGTCAACGTGCAAACTCACAGAGACACAATTTTTGAAAATGGAACCCTTCAGTTACATAAAGTTAGTGAGATGCAATGAGCAAAATAAGTTACCTCCACCACCCAATTTTTTTGTTGTAAAGAATAATAATGCCTTATGCAACGTTAAGACCTTGTTTTCACTTAATTATAATGCATTTTGAGGAATCGGATCATAGGTGGAAATGCAAATTGAAAATTTGTGTTGTGTGTATTATGTTGTTTCTATTCTTAGCTCATGCTAAGGAAATATAGTGATAGGCAGATTTTGGATGCAACATACATGTCTATTTCCATATATAGTGGGGGAGTGAGATCTGAGTGGTCACCCATGAAGTACATGGAGACACATTCTAATGTCAGGTGTTTCACTCACATACCTAAAGCTGTCCATTTATGATCAGATCATTCAGGATGCCAGGTCTGAACAGTGCCCAAGTTATAGCTTGAGCACTGTTAAGCATAAGTTAAGCAAATTGCTTTTAGGTTCTCTAACAATGAAATACAATTCAATGGAAAATTAATGGCATAAATTACCTGTGTCAGTCGATGAGTTTCCTTGGCTTGAAGAAGAAATGCAGTTGCATGTTTATAAAAGTCAAGATTCAGGTGACCCTCTCCATCTTCTTGAAATCCACTCTGAAACAGAATAACAAAACATATCTATTAAAACAGAAATAAATAATTGCATTGATAGGTAGCAATCACCAAACAATATTGCATTCATTAGTTAGCTAGATTCATGCCCATAAGGTACAAGGTAGATGTATTTTTACTGACTGATGTCTTTAATTTGAACTTTTAAAATGACAACTAAAATGACAAACAAAGCAGTACTTGATAATAGATTAATAAGACTAGCAAAGCACATGGAGAGTTCAGTACAGTATAGTTTAAATTCCTCGATCATGCCTGATCACAACCAAAATTGAATTACTTGTTCATTGGCCCATTTGTGACATTTTCTTTAAATTTAAAATCTGTCCATAACTTTGAGTTATTTTGCTAACAGTCAGACAAGTGCCACCAAAAACATAACCTCCAGAGTTACTAAGAAGAAAAGGTAAAGAAAAGAAAAACAAAAGATAGTTTTAGAAATAAAAGTAACAGTTAATGTTGTTAGTAGTCTTGCTGTTACTTCGGAAATGTAAATAGTTATTTATAACTGATTAGTCATTTAAAAAATATACAAAATAACTTACTGATTGGTTTGTATGAAAGTAATTACTTATGTCAGTTATTTACTGTCGGACAAGTTGCTGACAATTTGAAATATGTTATATTTAGTAGTTTCACCTTTAAAAAAAATAAGCAATACTGACAATAAAAGTAATATTGACTTTAATGCTTTTATTAATGTGAAGATGAGTATTTTTTTGTGCGTTTAAATTTTTTTGGACAGTAACTCTGAACAAATCATTTCATTTTGGTTTGCTTTGCCTAATAGTCATTCTCTAAGTGGACCTTGAACATATTATATGTAAACATGATAGCAACCTATGTAAACCTATTTACATAGGTTCAGTTAGCTGACTGGCTTTTACCAGCTGATTTCAACACATATTTCAACAATATATCAACTTTTCTTTAAAACTAATAGGACTTTCTGCAAAGTTTGGATGCATTCACCGGAGCGAACGGATGACTGAAAAAAACACTGTCTGACAAGACTGCAGTTTTGCGTTTCTGCCACAGCTCTCATTTACGTTTCAGGTGAGTTACTTAATTTAGCGAAGCAACTAGTTCGACACTCATCACTGTTAAAATAAAAGTACAACATGAATCTGTCAAAAACAACACATTTAATGGACGTACTTGGATGAGCCAAAGTAAATGCTAACATTATGTTACAGCTCCTGCAGCTCGTTTCTCCGGCTTGTGTTAAAATAACTTACCGTTAGTGCGGGGATGCTTGAGCCCTCGTCAGTTACTGAAGAACTGGCGTTAGTTTGGTTGATTGGAGCCGTCCTTTCACCTGCTTCAGGTAAACCGTGGCGGGTTGATCCTTCCTCCTCATCCGCTTCCACTCCGAGAAGGTGACGCGCGTGTGTCCGCTTTACGTGATAGTAGAAGGAGTTATACACTCTGTACTCACTCGGACAGCCATCAATTCCACACACCACGCGAAAGTCAGGGCTGCGGCTGTGCATGGTATTAATGTGACTCAAACGTTGTCTCAGACTCAATGCTAAAAACACGTAGCATATAAAGCAACGCCAAATCATGTTGGAAGCTAGTATGTTTCATTCGGTAGCGCGGGCTGCATTTGTGCCATAAAATAACTCGTTACCATGGTTACACGCGCCTGCTAAATTGTCGTAAATGTGGGGGATAAACTAAATTATTTTTTTTTAACCTATAATAATTAACGTTATTTTGCAATGCACAGAGACAGTTGTTTGGTTTAAAAACCAATGAATCATCCTTTTAGGATTTTTGGGCCAAAGAAATGTCAGGCAAATTGAAGACGAACTTCGTTTCTGGCTGTCGTGAATGATCTGGTGGACATCTTAAGTTCATGCAGACACGTGCCTGCCACTACTGTCCGAGAGTTCTTTGCATCCGTGTTTCATTGGAAGTAAGTTAAAATGTATTATACAGTGCTCATTTTCTTTGTACATATTACACTCCTTTCGAAAGTTCTAAATGTTTTGGTGTGTTTATATTGTGTAACGTTGTAGCCGAACAGTGACTGGACGAAGCAAGCTAACGACAAAAAAGCTAACTAGTGTGCTAAGTAGGCTAACAGCATGGAAGGACTGGATGAGGTCACAGTGTCGGTTTTAAAGGGTAATGTATGCAAATTTTATTTTTAAACAGATTAAAAGGACTTATGTTTTATATTTCTGACATTTGTCATTTTAATGACATAAGATTTTTTTTTTTTAAAGTGAGAGACATTATTTATGTAATTTTGTGTCTTGCAGCAAACAAGCCTGCAGATATCGACAGTCCAGACACCCACTGTCCAGCAACCTTGGCCAAACACTACAAGACCCTACAAACTTTGTTTAATATAAAAAACCCAAACCACCAGGATGTCTCTCAGCTCCTGGATTTGGAATTTTCAGCCAGAAGAGCATTCATTGATTCAAATACTATTCGCGAGGAGGACAGACACAAAAAGGTTCTAGAAGCATATCCTTGCTTCAAGGACATTGGACATGTAAGTCATTGTTGAATACACGTGATTCAAACCAAACAATGTTTATCATACCAACTTCTTGCTCCTCAGTGATGCATTGACATGTTTGTATTGGTATGCTGAATATTTTATAGGTGATGGAGGAGCTTCATCGCATTTTGGATAAAGATAATGGCAACTTCGTCAATGAACTGAAGGGAAGATGGCAAGATTTCTGCCAGAAGGTGCAGTTTTTTGGTGTATGGAAAAAGACGCTGAAGCCCCCAATGGGAATGGATAAAGGTAAGCAATGATGTTTTGGTGTTATTAGTCATCAGAGTATAGTTTGGATCTTTAAGCATGTTAAAGCAGCGGTCCATAAAGTGATGCCACTGAGGACAGGAGGAGGAGAATTTGAAATTTTAAAGGCCTAATCCCCCACTCCCCCTCTCCTTCTTGAAGGAGCTGAAAGCCGCACCTTTACTAGTTATGCGCAGGGAAAACAGACTCAACGCTACAAAAGGCTAAAAATAAAAACCAACAGGCCAGTTTAGGGAAAGATTGTTGTGTAGGCTCACTAATCAGTGAGCCTACACAACATAAAATGTAAGATAAATCCCTTTTTGTTCCCCCTCCCTCCCCTCCTCAGCATTAAGTTTTACAGACTAACATTAATGCAATGTAGGTCAATGTAGGCATAGTTAGCATTTAAGCATAAGTCATATTAGCCTACTATAAACACAGTATACAACAATTATCTACACAATTTAGCAATTTATTAGGTTACTGTGACAAGCTTAAACTGTGGATTACAGCTTTAACTTTCATGTGCTAGTGTCTTGTTGTTCACCTTTTCAATCCATGACGGTTATCACTGGCCAAATATTTGTTGTTGTTGTTTTGTTTGTTTTTTTATCTTGAGGATTTTGTTTAAGTGTGGTAATGAGATGATTCTTTTTTCTGTACAGCTGAACAGGCTCTTGAGATCCTGCGTGTGCTGCCATCACTGTTCCCATCCACCTCTGCTCCTCCAAAGAGGGCACGGGATGCGAGTGAGGCTCTGGTGCATGTCCTTGAGGTGAGTTGTGTAAAATGTAGCAGTTGTTTTTTGTTTTTGTTCTTTTTGGGACAACAGTATTAAAAAAATGCTTCTTCTGATGAGTGCCAAAGTATTTTATATTCACAAACTATATGTTCTAAGCCTTCAAAGGCACCTAAAACACATTTTTGGAATGAGGTTTCTCACAGGTTAGATCGCTGCGACCAGTAAATACAAACATGTATGCATTACGTGGTAGCACATTTTTATCACCTCAATGATACCTAATTTAATGTAGCCTTGGTTTTCTGTTTTTCAGGAAGGCTAGACATATGTGAACAGTAATTCCATCGAGAATAATTCAAAAGTAGCAATTTCAGATGTGTTTTCTCAGAACCTCAACTTTTGTTGTAATTTAGCTTTAGTTATGTGTTTGAAACAAAAGTGCATAATCCTTACAAAAGTTTGTCTGTGTTAAAGGACCAAGAAGACCCTAATACCTATTTGATGAAACGTCCTCTCTCCTGCCCAGTCCTGATCGCGAGTCCGTCCAACTGCATCCTAGCGGTAGGAGATGTGCCAATAACCACGTTTCCAAAAGACGAGGTTACGGAGGGTGCTTTATACCTTATGGCCTACTATTATACCCTACACCTTACATACCCAAAGTGTGTAGCCACTCTGCTTTCCGTCATACAGACGGAGGTTCTCTTGGACAAAATCAATGAGCGAGATCTCACATCATCTTACAAGAAGAGCATGGCTGACTGGAATGCTTTTATTGGCCAGTAGAGCCAGTGTGGTTAAGATGTGGACTATAGGAAAGCACTTCTTCTCTCCTTCCAAGGCTACTACAGTCCATGTTGGTTGCGATTGATTTTTGTTTGGAAATTGGCCAGGTTAGCCCAGTTTTATAATTAAGGATGCACGATAATATCGGCGAACATGCCGACATTTTATGTTTGGTTTGTGCAGTGCAGAGACTGCCTAGCTTTTAGTTGATTTTAAAGGTTTTTTTTTTTTTTTTTTTAATGTTGAGTTTAGGCTACAGTGTATTCAGTGGATAGGCTCTGTGCATCCTTAATGATAATTTTACAATGGTATTGTTTGAAGAATGTTGTCAAATGTCCATGTTAATATAGCCCAGGACCTTTAATTTAAATGATAAAAACACTTTATATTAATAACAAATGTTACAGGTTGAGCAGTTTTAGTATGTCTAGCAGTGTGTTTGTCTGTGCTTTGAATTGTGCCTGTGCAATGCACAGATTTTAGCAGTGTATTAAGGGCCAGATTGGGCAGAACAAAAAGTCACTGCAAAATGACTTCTTTAATGCAGTCCTCTCTGTTTATGGGGCTTTACCAATAAAGTTGCTGCTCTGCAAATCTATAGTTTTCATGTTTTTTTGTCTTATAACTAGTAGGTAAATGTCTTGAATCTAGAACAGTATTACTGCTGTATAGAAAGGTAAATGCACTAGAAATGGAGAATTATTACAAAAATACTAGTAAAAAATGCTAACTTACATAAATTTTGTCTCAAAATGCCAGTTTCTAATCTTATTTTAAGTAAGGTGTTGTACTTAAATCTAGAACAGTGTCACATTTTAGAACTCAAAATAAGTTATATACACTTAAAACAAAGAGTGTGATGTTGGAAGGTTTAAAAAAAAGAAGCTACTTTTGAGGGGAAAATGCTACTTTTGAGTGTCACAAACTTATTATGAGACACACAAACTTCACAACACTAGTAAAATATAGCTAAGAATGAGTTTTTCCGGCTAATTTCAAGATCTTGCAAGGCTTATTAAACTGTCTTATTTCAAGAAATCTTGTCAAGAGAATTTTCACTTGTTCCATTGGCAGATTTTTTCACTTATTTCAAGCAAAAAATATCTTGTATTAAGTTTTTTTTTTCTTGTTTTTGGAGGGCCATTTTTTCCAGTGCGAGGATAACCCTCAATGCAGTTACTAGTCCAACCATAACAACAGTAAAAATACTTTTATGAATTTTTGGGATATGAAAGTGGTCTCCTAACAAACACAATTCAGGAGTTAAGGGCAATTCTAATCCTGACCAACCTTTTAGAAGTGTGACGACTTCCTTCCAAAAAGGAGCTATAAGGGAACATTCCCAAAAACAATTTAGGAAAGTCCCCACCTCAGTTTTGCATTTCCAACAAAGATTGTCAGGTATATACTTCATAGGGCTATGTGTTTTTATGTTTCATTTGTGTAACTGTAGTAACCTGGGACACTGAAACACTTTGGGCAAATATAGATAATTAATTAACACAGCTGGAGAGAATTGGTAGTCTGCTCCACTTCACAACTATAATGGGTTTGTTGCTGTATGGAGCTCGACATGGCAGTGTTGTTTTCTGTTCAGACTCAGATGTGATAATCTTCTGGTCTGAGAAGAGGAAACAAAGAGCAGAGAGGCAGGAGTGATTCTACGTTCAGGCTTTTATAAAAAAAAAAATCATTTAATGGATATAGTCTCTTCAAAAGAGCTGCTGTAACAGGCTGCCACACACTGTAACAACAGGTTATGCTTGCAAATGTTGTCAGTTCTTCACATTTTTTAAGACGTATTTCAACTGGGTCCATTAACTGTGTGGCCTTCAAAAGCAAGTCATTACATTGGATGACCAACTGTAGTGTCTAATAGTGTCTCTGACCATGCCAGAAAATAATACTAAAAGGAATTAATATTACTGCTATTTGTACAATTACTTTTAGAGGTGCTTGAGTATCCCCAAAAAGCATCTAAACTCACCTATGCAGAACGGTTAAAGGTTTCAGATTATAACTGTTCACTTCTACAGCAGCCAATCAGAATAGAGAGAACCCCACCCCCCACCCCCTACCCTCCAAAAGTGTTAGCATTGCTGGCCCTGTGCTGGCCAAAAACAGTTTCAGTTCTGGCCCCAGATGTCAGCCTAATGTGTACCTTAATTAACCCATGTAATAACAACATGTGCATTATAGTGCAGAAGTAACATGACAAAACTCTGTTCAGACAGTGAATGGACTGAACCTTATATAGCATTTTTCGACTCTCCCAGATTACTCAAAGTACTCTATGCAACACACCACATTCACTCAACCACGCACTTTCTCTTAACTGAGTGATTCCTAACTACATTCATACACATTCACACTCACGACATGCAGACTGAAGGAGACAGGGATTGAACCACTAACCTTCCGATCAACAGGTGACCTGCTTTACCTCCTGAGCTACAGCCACCCGGACATGACATACACTCTGCCATGACACCAGTCAATCAGAAGTGCCAGCTTGATGCCGGATCCCAGCCAGAGCTGTTTTCTATGGGCCTGCACCACTTAATCCAAACCACATCTATGCCAGGCTTGGACCATATCTGAATGACATACTTCTTATCATGCCAGAAGTCAGCCAGCAGTGCTGGCTTGATACCAGATCCGGGCCAGACCTGCTTGCTATGTGGGATATTACTTAAAGGGACAATGACACACTTATTTAAAAGACTAATACAAATTTGCAGTTTTTTTTATATCCTCAGTGATCAATGTTAGGTGTATTTTGTTCATATTTGTCAGATCCTGTCCTTCTTCCCACAGTAGAGATTGTGTTTAGTAAAAAAATAAATAAATGTGGGTTTCAACAAGTTGTCTGATGAAAATGATGTAAGTTGTTCTGTTTTGATTGTGGCTAACCGATACACTTCTCTCTTCAGTGCAGGAAATAAAGAATTAACTTTAAACCACAACCACAGACTAAGAACAGCATGAAAACTCTTGAGTGGCCGCAAATTGTGCAGAAAGCCTCAGTAAATGACTTATGTGTTTAAAACTCTCTGTAAAGCCCAAGCTGGAAATGTGTCCCATTTAAATTATTTCTATTTCTTAAAACGGGGTCTTACTTTCACTTCCCAGCGGCACGAGGAAAATGGGATGGACACAAGAGCAACATCCAAACCGAAAGTGAGACAGTGAGTGAACAAAAAGTTTATTTTCTCCCCACAAGGTAAACACAAAAGCCAAATTTAAATGATGCCACTACACTAGTTGGCACGCTGTCAAAACTAAGGCAACTAAATGAAAACTAGACAGCTCCAGAATACAGCGGGACAGCTGTGGCTGTGGGGAGGTGGAAGCTGGCTGGGAAATACTATGAAGAGACCAGGGCAATGTAATGAGAGGAGAGCAGATTCAGAGGGGTCCAGCAGTCCATTAGCGATCCTCCACAGTTAAACTGAGTCGCCTTACTTGGTTTCAGGTGGAAGGGACAGGTGGGGCGCGAGGCCCACGTGAGCTCGAGTCCGAGGCGTGGGGAGGCAGGCAGGTGAGTGGCAAGCTAGTTGACAATGTTAGGATGCCTGGGTCGTTGACCCAGGGTTTTGAGTTTATTATATTATTTATGATTTCTAGTCTTTGGTTTCTTTGTTAGAGTTCTGTCTTATGGTTTATGTCTCTGTGTTCTCTAGTTGCTCTGTCTCCCCTGTCAGCTGTATCCCCTTGTCAAGTTCGCGTCTCTGTTTCCTGTTTTACTTTGAAAGTCCGTGTCTCATGTAAATGCGTCTGGTTTTGCTTCCTTTGTCTCGTTAGGCCTGATTTGCCCCAGCTGTGTTTCCCTCCAGTTACCCATTCCCTGATTTCTCCCTCTGTGTATTTAAGCCCTGTGTTTCTCTGTGTCTGTGTTGCAATCTACCCTTATTGTTGTAAAGGCTCACCTTTCAGCACATTCACTTCACCAGATGCACCTTGTTTCTTTTCCTCACCTTTGATTGGGTGTGGTGCTTGGCCTTAATTGCACTCACCTGTCACTCGTTATATAAGGACTGCACTCACCTACCCCTCACTCTTCCTTCACTCCCACATGGGGCGGCAGCTGAGAGATAACAGTCCATGTGTGTCTTTCCTTTCTTTACCCATTATTTAATAAAACGACAAAACCTGTAAATGATTGACTGCTTATTCTCATTCTAATTGGATGAGCCCATGATGATGACTACTTAAACCCTGAACCTTCCTTCCTCCAAAACATGGTCCTCCGAGCCGGAGTAGTGTTAGCGTCATGGATTCACAGCAGCCATTGACTGGAGATTTGAGAAGTTCTGGTTGTGAAAGGCGACCTCCTACCCACCTGCAGTATGACGTTCAGTACCCTGGGAGTATAAGTGCTAGATGTGATACAGAGAGTCAAACAGAATGCCAGCATAGTGACACAGACACACATGGGCTGCAGGATCCTGACGGAGAGACAGAAAGTCAACCAGAGACATCCCCTGCTCCTTTACCCACCAGTCAAGATGAGGTGATGAGGGAACTCCTGGTGACGATGAGGGAGATTAGGCAATTTATGATTCAATTATCTCCTCCCCATTCTCGCAGTTCCTCCAGATCTTCAATTCGCACTGTCTCATCTGATGAAAACAAATCCTCTGTATGTGGTTTACAAGTCATTCCCCAAACACATCAGCAACATGAGCAGTTCCCAGTGATTGATCCAGCAACCTGTCAATCACCCTTTCAGCCCCCACAGATTAGCCGTCAGTCTGGTGCAGTTCTGGCTGCTAGCCCTCCTGTCCCTAATTCAACAATATTAGATGCTGCAGTTCCTTCAAGTGGTTTGCCTAGACCAGTTTTTCCTACACCAGATGAGACTCCTCCTAATTTTCTGGCCACACAACTGCAAGGTCCGCACCAGATTCCATGTGTTCAACCTGCTGTTCATCTAGATGAAGACCCCGCTCAACCTCTTGTTTACATTCCAGAACCAAGGCAGCGCCCTCCTGTAAAGCCACAACCAGCTACATCCAATGGATTACATGAACAGAAACCTTCAGTACCTGTTACTGCTAGCTCAGGTCACTCGTCTAGCACTAGAACACGTGTATAAGCTTGAGGGTCCTTCTTTCCCAGACCTTACCAGTGAAGATGAAATCCAGTATAGGCTGTTACGAATGGCCCTTACTAACCTACTAGACCCTCATGAGACAGAGCACTTCAAATATCACGTCCTTCTCGATCATCTGAAAGTAGACCAAGCTAAACGGTTAGCTATTTCCTTTTCCTACGCTCCTGAGCCATACACTCAAGCCATCAAAGCCCTTGATGAGCGTTATGGGCAACTGTTACAACCCCCTCTGCTAGGCGACAGGAGGGGAGAAACATACACAAGCCCTCTCACGAAATCTGAGTTAATAAAGGGTTTTATTACAAACATTAAACTAAAAACCGACGGGGCTGTTCAACAGACCACCGGGGAAACAATTAATACACAATGAAAAGAACAGGCAAGAATAAAACTAAGGATTAACTAAGGTAAGCTGGCGGCACACAAAATAAAAGCTAAGGGTTAACTAAGGTGAGCCAGCAAACACAAGACAAGACTCTTATAAAACTAAGGTCAGCTGAATATCAGAGGTTACAAACACAGTTCAAATCAAACAAGACTCTAGTAAAACTAGGGTCAGCTGTATATCAGGTGTAAAACAGCAAACAGGTTTAGCAAACAACATTCACATGCAACGCAGACGAGGAGGACACTGCATGTTCACTTCAGAGCAGCAGGTCCCCATAGTGTGAAGGATCATCAGCCTTTTATCCTCCCAGGTGCAGACAATCAGCCAGTCAATTGGTCTTGGAGTGGTCATGGGATCTCCAGGCAGCCAATCGTCCGCGAGGTCTGGCACACTGCGATCTGCATAAAAGAAGGCTGGCACAGGACTCCCAGCAGCCAATCGCCCACAAGTCATGGCACACTTGGATTTGCATGAACACAAAAGGCAGTCACACTCCCTCCAAGGCCCAGGGCCGTAACACAACCAAGACAGCTAGCATTGAAAGAGCTACGGAATATACTGGAGCTTCCTCCTATCAGAGCAGGTGATGGTCGGACTCTGGATAACTTTGCTCTTCGTGTGCAAGCTTTAGTTGGTTTGCTTAGCACCATGGGTGATCAAGGACGGACAGAACTAAATTGTGGCTCCCATGTCGATCGCCTACTTGAAAAGTTGCCTGCAGAGCATTCCAGTCGCTTCAAACGGCACATTTACAGGGAACAAGGAGATATGATGTATGACTTACCTTTGTTCTCATCCTGGTTGCAAATGGAATGCAAGTGTCAACCAAGAAAGGACAGTCCTATTTCATCCAACCAGCCACGACCTGCCCGTAAGTACACCTCTCCACTCACAACAATATTACATGGGACAAATCCATCCAATCCTGTACAGGCAGCACAACCCATCATAAAGACTAAGGTAACATGTGCCTATTGCTGCTCACCTGAACACCACATTAGCAAGTGCCCTGAGTTCATTAACAAGACAAAGGATGAGAAAATACACTGGATAAAGAGAAACAAACGGTGTTGGCGTTGTGCTAGAACTCATCAGGCTGCAAAGTGCGATCTGAGAAAAGGCTGTGCTACCTGCATGAGAAGACATCTACAGATCCTATGTGAGGTGAATCAGAGACCTAGAACTGAAGTTAATCCTGTAGTGAGTACACTGTACTTTGATAAACCTAGTGACTGTCCCAGTGTACTATTAAAAGTTGTGAAAGTGCTCCTGCAAAATGGCAAAAGAACCCTGGAAACATATGCCGTACTTGATGATGGCTCCCAACGTACCATGCTTCTGACATCAGCAGCTCAGCATCTCTACCTAACTGGGAAATCTGAAAAATTATCACTCAGAACTGTCCATCAGGAAGTTGAAACTATTCAACGTTCTTCTGTACATTTCCAGATTTCTCCCATCGCACATCCAGAGAAAACTTACACAATTAATAATGCCTTCGCTACAAGTCACTTAGCACTTTCAGACCACACCTACCCCGTATCATCTCTCCATCGGAGATACAAGCATCTCCAAGGTATCCCATTACCCTTTATTAACAAAGCAGCTCCACTACTGCTCATAGGATCTGATCATACCCACCTTATTACGCCTATTGCACCAGTTAGACATGGACCATTTGGATCTCCTTCAGCAGTCAAAACCCGCTTAGGATGGACACTTCAAGGTCCGATCACAGACTTCCAACTCCAGAGCAGTTCCACGCATGCCCAATGTTTGTTCACATCTTCCAGTTCAGGTTCAGGAGAACCGCTCCAGCACATCCTCGTGTCCGCTGATGGCTCTGAATTCATTCAGCCACCTCCTACTCTACCATCAGCAGTACCTACGTCATCACCGGCAGTGCCGCTCTCACTAGTTCCACCACCTGTGGCTGCCATTCTGCCAGTGGTCAGGGCGCTGCCTGCTCCTGCATCATCTGGTCCTGCCTCTGCCAAGCCCCGTAAATTGCCCCCAGCACCTGCAAAACTGCCCGATGGTCCGCAGGTCTGGGCCTGCTGCTGCATCCCACGCGGTTGGCATTTGGACCTGCTTTGCCGCCACTGCTGGCTACATGATCGGCCCCCTGAACTGTCTGGCCTGCGTTGTCGACCCCCAGGTCGACCCCCTGAACCTATATTAGACCTGTAGCATGTCTGATTCGTCTACCCCCGCTCGTGAAAAAGAGCATCTCTAATCCTTTGAACATATTTCTCAGTAGAAATATGGGGGCGGCTGTTGTAAAGGCTCACCTTTCAGCACATTCACTTCACCAGATGCACCTTGTTTCTTTTCCTCACCTTTGATTGGGTGTGGTGCTTGGCCTTAATTGCACTCACCTGTCACTCGTTATATAAGGACTGCACTCACCTACCCCTCACTCTTCCTTCACTCCCACATGGGGCGGCAGCTGAGAGATAGCAGTCCATGTGTGTCTTTCCTTTCTTTACCCATTATTTAATAAAACGACAAAACCTGTAAATGATTGACTGCTTATTCTCATTCTAATCGGATGAGCCCATGATGATGACTACTTAAACCCTGAACCTTCCTTCCTCCAAAACACTTATGCTATGCTGTGTGTTCTGTCAGTCTTCCAGTGTAAGTTTATTTTGGTATATCCAGTTATGTTACATTTGAGTTTAGCATTAAAGCTTGTAATGGGCAGATGAAGCTTTATGAAGCACTGAAGCTTTTCATCCAATTGGTTCACCCTAGCGCAAAGTGTCTTGAAGCTTCATTTGCTCTAGTAGGACATCTACTGGACATAAAAATATTAGTTGGCATGAATTTGAAGCGTGTGGCATTTTGAACACAGCCTGTAAATGTCAACAACAAAAGGAGTGTGTAAAACATGTATATTTTAGTGATGGCAGTATACTGTGTATATTTGTACTGGCAGTATGGAAAATGATTATTTGGAAATGCTTAAAAGTGGTTGTGCTTTTGTAACATTGAGGTATGGACAGCTACACACTGAGGCTTTGAGCCTCAGTCCAGCCTGTTCACATTTTATTCTGTAAAAACTAAATTTTCACTGCTTTTATGACCTTTTTAGTGGGGAGAACATAGCTAGGATTTACTGATTTAACAGATCTTTTAAATCCTTTTTAAATCCTCCACAATGCTAAATGGCTGGGAGTCCTCAATCACCATGCTAATCAGGTCTTCATCTATTTGAGATTGTTCTCCTGAGGAAAGACAATAAAAACAAAGCACAAATATAAATATCACACATGTAACTTATTACAGTTGTATAATATTGTTATATCATTTAGTAACATTACGGCATGCTATATTATCATGGCATTTGATGGCTCACCTGATCTTGCTCCACAATCGGTGTTCGCCTTATTCTCATGCAAAGCTCTGTAGTGCCTGAGCATGAATGAGGTGTTGTTGTTATATCCCAGCTCTCTGGCACATAGCAAACACTTCACCTTGTACAAAAGTAAAGACAGCTTAACATACATTGTATTGCACCATCAGTATTATGAAAATACATCCTCTGTAGAAATTTATATACCTTGTTGGGAGGAATAAGATCAAAATGTTCCCACACAGGGGAGGACATCCTCCTCTTCTTAGCTGGCTCCATCCTCTCCTGACTTTCTCTCCTCACTCTCATAAATCTCCAAACTGTCTCCAAACTCACTAACCGCAACTCTCCATCAAACACCCACATTTTGAATGAAGTCTGAGGGGTTTATATCGCTGTCATAGCTCGCGGCAAAGTTCGAACCACTTCATGAACCAGTCACATGGTACAGCGGGCAGCGAGGCTTCGGATGTCATCATTTTCAGCTCCTCCCATAAATGAAGCAAGCCTCGATACGCGCATCGCGGAAACACACCCTCCATTATTCGACACAAGCTTCGAAGCCTCGATACAGAAAGTCACATCACTAATTAAAGCTGTTTTGAGTTCAAGTTTTGCCTCTGAGTGTCTGCACACAGCAGTTTCATAACAGGCAATGCTGTACCAGCAGCTTGTGACCCAGGTCCAGAAAAGCGGGGATGACTGAGGTGAGAACCCCACTTCAGGAGCCAACTCTGAAGACAGGAAAAAGCAGGTAAGTTCTCACACAAGATCTGAACTGATCAATAATACACCACTGACTAACATGGGATAGCAGATACTCAGGCGATAACTAATTGAGTGCGCAGGTCTTATATGCTGCTGGAATATTTGCCCACAGGTGGTCGGCCAGGGAGAAGCAACCGATCTCCGTCCAAAGGAGGAGGACTGCTGTTGGAGAACTGCACAGGGCCACCAAGACAATGACACTTGCAGCATAGCAGCTGCTTTATAAATGGCAACAGTTTAATCTCTTTAACATCTCTACTGTTGTCAGTATAAAATCTGGTAATTACTTGGTTCTTCATAAATAATGCAAATTACTTATCCATGTTCTTCCACTTATCCAATCGCAGTCACCGAGGGGCTGGAGTCTACTCCAGTGGCAGGGTAAACTCTGGACAGGTTACAAGATAAATACCTATAGGTAAGTTTAGAAAAATAAATAGCTTTTTTGGTGATTTCACAGGCTTATTGTATAAATTTTAATGCAAACCCTTTTGGTAATTAAATTGTATAAAGATTTGGTGATACTCAATTCTTGTCCCATTTATTCTGAACGGTTTCTTAATATTATTATTATTTTTTTTTTTTTTAGATCTTTGTATAAAGCGGATTAAGGCATAAGTGGCTGCTGTGTGTTTTTGATAACCACAGAAGTGAAATCCCAGAGTTTTACTCACTAATAATGAAGCACAGAGAGAATATGCAAACTCCACACAGATGGTACATTTAAACTCAGGGCCTTCTTCCTGTGAGGCAACAGTGCTAACCACTGCTCCACTAGGCTGGCCTATGAATATAATTACATTGTTTATAATTATTATGTTGTACCTTAACCTCTGATGTACCTTAGCACCAAACAGGTTAAAAGCAGCGTCAGGCTGTAAGCAGGTGAGTCTCATGGTCAAGGCCATGAATACTTACCAGTAGTACAATTATTGTTAGAGGTTGCTTTGAACCAGCCTAAGTGACAGAGCCCTGTTACACCTGAAACATCTATTTATTTGAGCCACTCACACAAACACAGCCACTAATTCCAGTACTGCTAAAGGCTGTAGGTCTTAAAATATACACTACACAGGCTGAAGTTTCCACGCCATTTGGTTAAGAGTCAGATCTGTTCTCTGTTCAAACCGCGTCCTGTTCCAATGGAAACATAACGTCTCCTCGACATCTCAGTCTTTTTATATAATCAAAGACCAAGTAGTCAAAAACATGCAGGCACAGGTGTAATCATAAAAAGTGAGTTCTATTATATCCCAAAAAGCTATTTTAAGAACTAAAGTCAAAGTCAAAGTCAACTTTATTTGTCAATTCTGCCACATGTACAGGACATACAGAGAATAGAAATTTCGTTACTCTCAAACCCAAATGAACATTTAAATATAAGAGAGTGATTAAAAATGCAAGTAAAATAATTAAAAAGTAAAAATTTAAATAAATACAGTACAATTTTACATATAACAAAAAAAAGCTATACAATATACAATATACAATATTCAGGTAACGGTAAATGACATTGGGTGTAAACCAGGCAAGGTAGTGCAAATAGGCAAATAGTGCAAATGGAGATTTGGTAATGTACGGTAGGAGATAGTGTAACAACAAAGTCTTATGAGGTAATGGCAGTCCAATGCTCCACAAAGTGACTAATAACTGGTGCAGGCCAGTGAGTGAGTCAGAGAGTGTGTGTGTGTGTGTGTGTGTGACAGAGTTCAGTGAGACCGTGGAGGAGAGAGGGGAGAGGGGGCAGAATCGGGAGGGAGTTAAGCTTCCTGACAGCCTGATGGATGAAGCTGTCCTTCAGTCTGCTGGTCCTGGCCTGGAGACTCCGCAGTCTCCTCCCTGACGGCAGCAGCTTGAAGAAGCTTTGCATTGGGTGCGTGGGATCAGCCGCTATGCAAAGGGCTTTTTTAGTGAGACGGGTGCTGTAAATGTCCTGGAGGGAGGGGAGAGAGACACCAATGATCCTCTCTGCAGCTCTCACTATGCGTTGGAGGGTTCTATGACAGGACGCATTGCAGGCTCCAAACCACACAGTGATGCAGCTCGACAGGATGCTCTCGATGGTGCCTCTGTAGAAAGTGTACATGATGGGGGCTGGTGCTCCTGCTCTTCTTAGTTTGCGGAGAAAGAAGAGACGCTGCTGTGATTTCTTGGCCAGTGCTGTGGTGTTGTACGTCCAGGAGAGATCCTCTGTGATGTGCACACCCAAGAACTTAGTGCTGCTCACTCTCTCCACAGACGCTCCGTCAATGGTCAGAGGAGCATGTTGGGTGTGCATTCTCCTGAAGTCCACAACAATCTCCTTCGTCTTCTCCACATTCAGAGAGAGATTGTTGTCAACACACCACGTGGCCAGGCGTCTCACCTCACTTCTGTAGTCGGTCTCATCCCTGTTGCTAATGAGACCCACCACCGTTGTGTCGTCCGCAAACTTGATGAAGAGGTTGGAGCTGTATGATGGAGTGCAGTCATGGTGGGCCCATAAAAGAGTTCAAATAAACAGAATTCTAATAAAAAATACTTAACAAAATATCATGACTTAACAAAATGACCTGCCCAAATGACAGGCAGCGCCACGTATACAGTAACTCAATAGGAGGGAGAGCCTTCAGTTTTCAGGCCCCTCTTCTGTGGAACCAGCTTCCAGTTTGGATTCGGGAGACAGACACTATCTCTACTTTCAAGATTAGGCTTAAAACTTTCCTTTTTGCTAAAGCATATAGTTAGGGCTGGATCAGGGATTCCCATGATGCATTGAGTTATTCTTCTTCAGATCTCTCTGCACTAAATCATACTTGTTATTAATTTCTGGCTCTTTCCATAGTCTGTCTATTATCCTGTCTTCCTTCTCTTACCCAGCAGATGGCTGCACCTCCCTGAGTCTTGTTCTGTTGAAGGTTTCTTCCTATTAAAAGGGTTTGTTTGGTTTTTCTTTATTATTGTAAGGTCTACCTTACAATGTAAAGCGCCTTGAGGTGACTGAGGTTGTGATTTGGTGATGTATAAGTAAAACTGAATTGAATTGACTGATCAATTTTATACATCAGGGGTGAAAACCACATTGACAATAGCTAAACTTAATACAAGAAAGCCCACCCCCCTGCATGGTCACAATAGATGGTCCAGTCCACTTAAACCAGCTCCATTCTCAGCCTCTTCTTTTACCCCAATCAGGAAGGACGGGAGCAGCACCCAGGTAACTCAGACAGAATAAAGTAATTATAACAACATATATCCATAGTACCATGACAAACACTATGAACCAAATTCATGCTATCATTTGAAATGTGGCATACTGCTGTCAACTATAAAAACAAATTAACCAAATTAAACCTTTGCTACATCACATCAATGACTCTAAATTAACTTAATGTAGAAGGAAGATAGAAAGAGTATTCGAATTGTGTGGTTGCATGCAGCCAACACACACACAAACAGGCTAAGACAGGTTTTCACTTTGACTCAGTGACAGTGTGGAATGTGTTTATTCATGCGGCGGGTTCACACACACATATGTGCCACATATTAGTGTTTTATTTTTTCTGCATCTGTTCCAGATCAGATTAAAGCTGCATGCTGCAAAAAAAAAAAGCTAATGTATTGCAGAACCCCCACTGCAGCTGTTGGGAGGGGTCATACAAAAAGTGAAGTGATCAAAGAAAACTGTTCAAAGCAGTACAATGGATAGCACGTCTCTACTGTCGCTGATCTGTAAGTCCACACTTTGTTTTTAAGATTAGAAAATATTTGTACATATTTTATACATGCTGATATAACATATTTAGTTCTCAAATACTCCTCTTAGTTTGTTTTGCAAGCTTTTGGAGCTCAAAAGGAGTGACAAGCCACAAGAGTGCAAAAAGAGAATACATTAAGGGTGTGTTTCACGGTTCCTTGAGGTGTAAAAAGGAAGGTTTTCTGTCTGTTCTCTTTCCATTGTATATATCCAGTCTGCTGCTTGCTGCTTCGTCTGCTCAGCTTACTAAAAGCTAATCATGAAAACATCACTGCACATCTGGAGTCTTTTTTTGGTCTCAGTTGTGAAATGTCAAACTAACGCCTCTGCCTTTCTCTGTAGTTCTGATCTCACTGTTGAGCTGCACAACAAACCAAGGTCAGCAAATTTCTCGTCTTATAGTTCAAAGTATTTATTTTTATTCTTGGACTCTACTAGAATAACTTTGCACTAATCACAGTTCAAAATTAATCCTTCTTTATTTGCCTTGGAGCAGCCCTTTAGTTTATTCTCTGTCTGAAACAAGCGTTTTTTTAAGCTCCTCCCCATTTAAGCAAACTGTCACTGTGTCTAAATGTAACTAAACTCCTCACAAAAACAGGTTTAAACAGCATGTTGTGGCTGTAGACCCTAGAAAAATAACTATATGTCCTACTGATGCTGTCCCCCGATATTGTGATTGGCATGTTCAGTTCTTTTTCAGTTCAATTCCTGGATGGAGATTACTGAAACTAAGTGTAAGAACTTAAGGGGCAAACATGCTTGCCTCTGAAAAAGAAACGCATAAAAAAATGACCATAACACAGAGTGGAGACCCAGGAGGGAAGAACATCCAGACTTCTGTTTGTTTCTATTGCTGACACATCCACCAATTGTGCTTTTTTTTCTTCATTTCAATAACATGTAAAGTTCAAGAATTTCTCATTCACCATGTTTTACATTAATTAATAATTGTGTTAAATTATGGTTACAATCACTGATTGTGTGATTTCAATTTTTGCAATAAGTGTAAAAAAACAGAAAGTAGTCATATTTATAAAATAGGAACATTGGAAAACATTTGAAATGAGCTACAGTGACCATTTTCTTAGAGCCCACATTATGGAAAAAGAAAACCTCAAGAAGAAAGACCCATATAAGACAAACCTACAACTGACAGTATTTACTGAATAGATAAAAGTATAATTATCGATTATGAAAACAAAGACAGCAAACATATGAAAACTGAGGAGCACTAAAAACACGTCACTGGAAACATATGCAATATCATGTATTTTCAAAGGGAGGCCAAAATATTACAAATACTTTTAAGTGTAACTGGCAGAGTTGCTGTGTTGGAATGGATGTGAGATTTCTACCCCAAAACAAGGCTGCAGAGTTCATGTTCATTTAGTTTTAGTGAAAGTTGATTCACATCATACCCTCTCCTTCACAGCTCGTCTGACTGTGAGTCCCAGCAGCTCTCAGCTGTTTAAAGATACATTTGTGTCTCTGAGCTGCGAGGAGGATGACAGCTCTGCTGGATGGACTCTGAGGAGAAACACAACAACAGACACCAGAGCTGAGTGTGGAGTTGGGTTTGGAAAACCAGCTGGTTCTTCCTGTAAAATCAGCTACATCGACCCATTGGACAGTGGAGTTTACTGGTGTGAGTCCAGAGAGGGCACCATCAGCAACATGGTTAACCTGACAGTCACTGGTAAGCTGAGTGTGTGGAGTTAGTGTTGATGAAGCTGTGTGTAAATGGATGAAATGCTGTAGTTTGTCTCTGTGTTGAGGTGGATCAGTGATCCTGCAGAGTCCTGTCCTCCCTGTGATGGAGGGAGATGACGTCACTCTGCTCTGTAAAACAAAGACCACTCCCTCCAACCTCCCAGCTGCTTTCTATAAAGATGGCGTCTTCATTGGGAAAGAGCCTACAGGTCACATGACCATCCAGCATGTTTCCAGGTCTGATGAAGGCCTCTACAAGTGTGACATCAGCGGTCATGGAGAGTCTCCATCCAGCTGGATCACTGTCACAGGTGAGGAGCTTCACTCTGATTTCACCTCTTATTTCATCCACATATTCACCTGAACAGAAGCGATTCTCTCTGCAGAAAAACCTACAACCACCAACCACCTCAGCTCCCCCCTCTTCCAATGAAACTCCAATTATCCACTGAGCTCCGCCCCAGTATCTCTCCTGCATTTTGACTTTACAACAATGGGCTAACTAGTGTTGTTTTGTCTATACTGACCTCAGTAATCAATATCTGCCTCCAGTGATAAACACATCAACCAGTGGTGAGCAGGGATTGGACAAGGAGGTTGATGATGTCACCACAGAGCATCACAGAGCAGTTATGAACTGAATCAAACCCAGTGCTGTGTGTTTATCAGCTGTTTCCACTTTGCTTTTGTTTACATGTTTTCTGAACCAGTTCATAAACTTTTGACTCTACATGTATCATCTGTTCTCAGCAAGACTTTGTTATGATCCATGACCGCGTCCCAAATTTGTTTAAATCTTTAGCTCCTCCCATTGTGTCTGGTTGTGTGTGCACCGCTCTTTGCTCTTTGTTCTTGGATGGAATCAATAGTTTTTGTAAATAAAACACTTAACCATTGTACATTCCGAGTGTTTTGCATAAGTTCAAGTAGGAGCAAGAAGACAGCTGTATATATTTTTTTAATTTGTTTTGATTTAAAATATTTTCCCCTTCTTTTCCATTGTTTAGGAGTAGTGGAGGGCCAAGCAAGGCTGTTTATTCATCTTCAGCTTAAATCTATAGGAAAGAACACGTCAAGTCACACAAATGACATTTTAGAGATGTTTTATGTTATCATGTTCTGTTGGCATTGCTTCTGTTTTTGAAATCAATTCAATTTTAAATGCCTCTAAAATGATGGGGTACTGAAGTTTTTGTTTCATTTGTGTTACTATAGTCACCTGGGACACTGGAACACTTGGGCAAATATAGATAATTAAGTAAAGACTGTGACTGGATAGACAAACATGAATGACTGACATATGCCAACTGTGATTTTTGTCTTTTCTCAATTTGTGCGATCACAATGAAAGTCCTCACATAATTTAGCTTCCAGGTGGGAACACAGCTCTTCTAATCAAGTTTAAAGTGAAGTAACAAACACACCAAGTCTGGTTCTTTTTGAAAATAAAAGTTAATAAATTATTGAATGCTTCTCATTGCTAAATTAGAGGGAGGGAAACACGACTCCCTCCAACGCTATAAACTCACTGAGACATCTTTCAGGAGCAGATTCAGGAGCACACAAAAAACATTAAACATATTTTTGATCTTTGAGTTCCAAAGCCTGACTTTTACAGAGAATCACAAGGAACATTGGAAAGAAAAAAAAATGACGATGAACTATTCCGAGATCTCGCAAAAGGTTCATTACAATATAAATAAGGAATAAAGATCATTGACACAGGCCTCAAACTCCAAATTGTGCTGTACCAAGCAAATTCTAAAAAACTCCACAAGATGGCACTGCAACACCAGGAATGAAATTATACCTGCTCAGGCAGGTCAGCAATCAGTTCCTCAAACTAACCTCTGTACACCAGGAATACGGTTCCATAACACCTCTGCTTAACAGTCACACAATTCAATGTTCTTGTTTTTGTATTCAGCTGTGAGGTCAGTTTCAACATTTAGGCAATCAGCTGTTTAATCTGTTTCACACCTACACACATCATAAATTCATTCGGGATTTTCATAATAAAATTATCTGTGTTAGCCATTGTGTTTTATTGTACTCTTTATTAGTTACTCTAATCTGTATTTGTGACAGAAAGGACCTGAGGCACATAATCCTTCAGGCACGTGAATATTTTATTTACAGTGTGTTCACTCTTGCTTCTACAGCTTTCCAGCAGCCTCCAGTGCAGCACAGCTCAGCATCCTGCTCGAATAGGGCGGCATGATTACATGATGGAGGTCACCTGTTTGGGTCACCCTGCAGCTTAGCCACAAACCACACTCCACCACAGTAAATTAACTTTATTGATAAAACATACAAAAAAATCTCAAATACTACTTTTATCAAATCTTACTTCAAATTAAAAAAAAATAGATGGCCTTTTCATTTAAGCACCTTCCACTAACACAACCACTGTTCCCAGCACTGCTGAAGCCACCAGGCTTGAAACAAAACTCCAGCACACAGGAACATAGGTTTACATGGGTTTTCTGTTATTCATGTAATAACTGTTTGTAGATGCAGAGGGTTCATTCACACATCTACTTCCTAAACATTGCCATTTTCTTTGGATTGATTCCAGATCAGACTAAAGCTGCACAGACTGATTTGAGAGGTCAGAGTTTTCTTTTCCTCTCAAGACTCATTTCGAATGTATCACCCATCATCGATTATTTGACTTACGATTGCCGGTTGGAAAATTTTTACACATCGCCCAACTACTACTCTTCTCTCCCCCATCCTCCACTCTAATTCCTTTATACACAGTTTACTTTTGCATTATTACCTGTCCCTGTCCATCTGTCACTCTGAGTGTTAAACTCAATGATAAAAACCTGGAACAGCAGCAGGACTCACAGGTGAGCTATGAAGACATTTCCATCTGCTGTCCTTGTTCAGAAGGAGACTGATAATTTGAATTCCCATATTTTCTGTAGATCACAAAACCAACAACAGCAACAACAAGAAGCACAGCAGGAACCGACAGACCAGCTATCAGTCCAACAGATCCACTGGTCTCTCCTTCATCCTTTTTCTCTCCATCTCCACTTTGTCCTCCTGTTGGACCTGCAGGTGAGAAACAGGTGTGAGGTGTCAGCTGTCAGGTAGGTGATGAGTGAAGAACAGAACAGAATCCATTTCCTCTTCAAACTGCTGTCAGACATTATCTACTGCACTCTGATCACATCACTCAGACCAGCTGCTTTCTACAAAGTCTCATCAACAACATCTTTAGAAACAAACATCAACAACCAGGAAGCAGCTTCACCTCTGATCACACACACACTCAACTCTACTCACTCACCTGGCTCTTCTACCTTCAGGCTGGTTCTGTTCAAAAGTTGAGGCTTCTGATTGTTGTATGCTGCATAACATTCATATGTACCAGAATCGTTCAAGGTGACATTCTGGAGAATCACTGAGAAGTTTCCATTCGTCATCCATTTTGAATCCTTCAGCTCCACCCGACCTTTAAACAAGTCATTCTGGAGGTGCTTCTGAAAATGACCATCTTTTAAGTAAATGACATAATCTTCTGTCTGCAGGTCAGGTTTGGTCCACCTTAACATTATTTCAGTAGCATCACTGCGGCCGTAACACTCCAGAGTGGCATTTTCTCCTCGTGTGACTTTGACCTCTTTTTGGCCTACAGAAGGAAAAGATGAGAAAAAAGGAAGAAAAATCAGTAACACAGTTCTAACAAAACATTTAATTTCAATACAATAATTCAAGCTGTCTTCTTACTTTAAACTGAACATATCACAAAAAGAATGATAAGATGATGGAAAAAGAAAAATATGTATGAGAGTTGATAAGTAAATAACGAAGCTTTACTTGCTTTACTTTACTTTTAAAGCAGTGATGATATATGTTTCTGTCTTTAGATGATGAAAAAAATGTCTAACCTTTAAAAACTAATGTTTTGCTTTAAATCTAGAGACATTTTTGAAATGGTTTGTTGAACAGTGCTCGCCTAAACTGAACCATGTTATTTATGAACCATAATGAGAATAACATTTGTTTGAGTTTAAACAAAATCAAACAAATGTTAAAAATATATTTTTTTCTACATGAATAAATCATTTCATGTCTCAGAAATGAAAAACCATTATAGCAGTGATTCTCAGTGTTTACAAATTCATCAGTTAAAATACTGATATCCAGTGTAAATGTTACAGTACCATCTATGAACTATTAATTGGATTGTTTTACAGATCAGTTTCATGAGACTCACAGTTTGTAGAGAGTTTTAAAAAGAAGCTGCCCCATGTGCAAAGTCTGTATGTTTGACTGAGTCCATGTGGTGGTCTCTTCTATTCATGGATTGTAATAAATGTAGATGTAGCCACTGTGATGCACCCATTTGTTTTTAATGTGTTTTTTTTGTTTTGCTTTTGTTTGTTTGTTTTTACTAATAATTGTATTAAAAACAGACTTCCTCTTGCTTGAAAATCCAGGAAGGACTAATAAAATAATGTCTGCACAGATTTGAATCCTTGACAGGATGAATATCAAACAGTTCAATAATGAAAGGAAGTTTATAAAATGTATTTATATTCACAAGCACAAGTCACAAAGTGCTATACAACAACAAAAACATAACATCAATAGAGATTGCAGCAAATGCCCTACCTACGGAAACAGACATATCTGCAATACCATAGAACAAGCATAAGCTTTAGTTACACCTTTGTGTACAGTGGAGAGCCAACAGCCAAGTAGTCATTTCTCTTAAGGTCCCATTATATTCACTGCAGTGGACACCAGTGTGCTGAGCAAAAACATCAATGAACATTATTGTCTGGAATCACATCCACGATGTGACCAACATCTCAGCCCCACCCCCAACACCTACAGTTAGTTTCGATTTCTGGACTCATTCTGTTTCAATTCTTCTAATTCGGGTGACACTGATAGGTGTGAGGGTGTCCGCACAGCGTAAATCACCACACTGCCTGTTATTTCTGCATGTTTCTAAATCCTTGCTTGGGGGTTTTGTTTCTAGGATTCATGGTGGTGTAGTCTTATCTCTTTGAAGAGAAACAGATAGTGGGAATACTCAGGATTGAATACTTGGAAAGACCAACTGAAAGCAGCTGCAGTAAAGGTCTGGCAGGGCATTAAAAAGGAGGAAACCCAGCATGTGGTGATGTCCATGGGTTTAAGACTTCAGGCCGCCATTGCCAGCAAAGGGGTTTCAACCAAGTATTAGAAATGAACATTTTATTGACAGCTATTTAATTTGTCCAATTACCTTTGAGCCCCTGAAAAGAAAGGAACGTGTTAAAATATGCTTTAGTTCCTCACATGTTTATGCATCTCTTATGTACCTTTCTGTTTAACTACCTGAATTAAAGCTGAAAGTCTGCACTTCAACTGCACCTGAGTCATGTCATTCTGGTAATGTACAAAACCAAAATTAGAAACAAGTTGTCTCTGTCCACATAATCATGGATCTAACTGTATTGCAGTCAGTTTGCAACCTGCTTCAGCTACAGGAGCAGAACACTCCTGTTTATTTCTCCTTACTTCCTTAACTTTTTTTGGTTGTTTGGTTTCTTGGTTTCACTGTGGTGTACTCTCAATTTTTTTTGAAGAGAAATAGACAGTTTGGATATTAGAGAAAAGATATTGGGAAGTTCACATGTTCCCGCTCTAATAATACAAGATAAGCGATGTCTCAATATGTAGCTGGTGGAATGACATGCCAGTTTGCTTGTTTCACCTACAAGAGCAGGACAGGTGTTAAGACTTCCCTGAGCCCTAAGAAAAACAGTGGTGTCTCAAAAAATGTAGCTTTAGAAAAATTAGAGGCAAAAATCCACTGAAATTACAACATGGGATGTGTAACATGTGTACAATAACATCAAGCAGACCTATGAAGTGATAGCCCACCCCCACCTTGGACAAGCTGATCATCTCCATCCCTCCCTGCACCCCTCTTAGGAAACAAACCCCTCCAAGCACCCGGGTCATTAAAACAGGACTGTTTTGAACTCACAGACTGATCTATCTTTGAACAGCCGGACCTGGAGACCTGCACTCTGTTACTTACATTTTTTTAATTAAGATTATTTGCAGTCTGTGTTTTTAAGGCATTACTGAAAGCACTGTGAATAAAAACAGGCAGGTAGAAAATAATTAATTTGATAGATTTATAAGACCATATTATTATTATTTATATTCCATCAAAACAGCAATAAATAAAACTGACTGGTGTTTAGCATGCACTCTGGTTTCTGTTTGTTTTTTAAGCATCTCCATCTGTGAAAATTAGCGCTGATAACACTAGTGATAATACACACTTCCTTTTTCCCTTAGAAATATACACACAAAGGTATAACTACATACACTTCACTGTGATATATTAAAAAAACTATTTTGGATAAATGCATTTATTACTCTGCCTTCCTATATCCACATATTGTAATTGCCTGCTGGCCTCTTACGGGAAATGGCTAAAATGTAAATAAATCACGTGGCGATGGTAAAAAGGGGGCTTTCCTCTGGGGTGGAGGATTGGTCTTTGATTTTATATCGATGGTAAATGGCCTGTATTTGTATATTTCTATAGCTAAAAAGTTGCTTTGCGGTAATTGTCTTCATAATGTAGTCACTAAAACAAATCTACTGTTCAGTTAAAATTCCACTTTTAAACGTATTTTATTAAGCAGCTGCGCCATTGGAAGTGAAAGTGAAACCGCGACTTGGGACTTGAATTAGACTTTGACTTAGAAGTTGTGACTTTCACCATTACAGGCTAACATCAATCCACGAACTGTTACAGTAACTATATAAACCTCCAAACTCCGCACATTGCAAGGATAGCAGATGGTAAAACGCTGGTTACCTTCACAGTAAAGATGTCCCAGTAGATAGAAGATAAATACTCCCGTCAGGACAGTCCATGGTCGTAACGCCGCCATTACAGTCGAAAGGGACTCTATAACAAATGTTACCGAAAGTCAACGTGTTTGTTTTGATATTTACAACTGAGCATTACCGATGCTACACGTCGCCGACAAATCAATATGCCAGGTGACAAGTGGGCTTCACTACTGAACTAAAGAAGCAGAAAGTTCATCGGGGAGCTGGCCATCCAGGCTCAACTTTCACAGGTAACACGATCGGACCTTACTCTCTGCTTCCTTCTTCTTCCGAGAATGGGAAGTTCAAAGCCATCAGGAGCTCAGTTTAGAAAAAAAGAGAAAAGAAGAGGAGGGGAAACGAGCAAAAGATACAGGTAAGCAGATATGTCATTGGATAATGGCAGGTCATCCTGAAACAATCAGAATCAGAATACTTTATTAATTCCTAAGGAAATTATGCGGGTTACAGTTGCTCCAAGAAGAAATGGAAAAATAGCAACAGTAACAGACTAAACTCCAAACAATAGATTATGTTACAGATTTTACACATTTAAGAAATAGCACCAATATATACAGGTCACTCAATTATAAATATCAAGGATTAACAGAAGTGATTATAAATAAATATCAAGAATATTAAAGAGTAGAAAAGAGCGTGTGTAAAAAGGGTGTAACTATTGCAGTGTTTACAGTGTTTTAGATTTATTATAAATAATTCTAATTATACATCTTGCTTCCATATTTGTATCCTGTGTCACTAAATACATTTTATTTTAATTTTATACATTGATTAATGACCTGCAGATTCTCCTTATCATATTAAGTAATTCATAATTGTCACTTTATGCTTTCTCCATCTCTAAAGTGATTTCATCCTTGCATTACATACTTTAGGTTCATTTTCTGCAGGCAGGTTTCTGACAGAAAACAGGCGGATTTACCCTATAAAATGCAGCGTTTTATAGATGGACACATAAAAAATGAAAAATTACATGTATGTGCTAACTTTCTAAACACTTTGTTACATTTATGATAAAGTAGATAAAACACATTTATGTCGGCCTTGGCTCATAATTCTTGTCTTTAAATTAACTTTGTGTGTGTTTCAGGTGCTGCACTATCAAAGAAGGATTGAACAGCATTGCAGCCATGGGTCACTGTGAGCATCACAGGGAAGGTTGAAGCCGCCCACTGCACCTGTATGGCCGGAGTCGTGGAGACCTGCACCCATGTCGCTGCTCTTGTTTAATCTAGAAGCAACAGTGTTGATCCGTGGCACAAGGACTGTTACAGATGAACCTGTATATTGGGTTTTGCTGTGTAATATGATAACAGCCAGAGGTTGGCCATGAGATGGACTTCTCCTCTTCAGCTGCCCAAAAAAAAGGCTCTTGATCAAAATATAAACAGACCATCCGTATTGAAAGGTAAAAGGAGCCGTCCTCAAAAAAGAAAAATCCCACCTGCTACTGTGGAGGAGTTGTCACTGTTATAATGCCATAATGTTTTATATAGGGGTCTAGATTTATGCCTGAAGTGCACTGCCATGTAAATAATTTGCATTTACTGAATATGTACTGACTGAGTACCACTGTTCAAAAGTTGAATAAAGAAACAAACTAATTTTTGCCTCTTTTTTATTATTAAAACCACTTTATAGAACATCACATCAGTTACAGTGTAGAATCCATGTCATTTATAGTTTATAAAAGAAAATGTTTACATATAATCATGAGTGTTTACATGATATCACCCACCACTAACATTATTTACTGTATCTTTTGAAAAATTACCGCTATTTATACAGCAAAAGACTTAAGAATATTTAACAGGAGCAAGTTTCATTTTCCCTGGTTTTACTACAACACTGTTCAACAAACGCAGCAAACCTTCACCATCTTATCCTGAAGGGTCACCTCTTCACCCTCACATGGAAGAAGTAATCTGATTGGCATGGTGGTATGTTTGAAGCAGGTCCCTTAAGTAGCGCTGGAACCCAGTCACGATGTGTTTCATCCATTTCATAGGCTGGTTTGCTGCAATAATGCCAAATAATTAGCAACTCTATAAAGAGAAGGTAGTTCTGCAAAATCACTCAGTAGGATGTTTTCGTTCTAATTTGCTATGAGCTCAGAGTGCATCGAAAACAAAACTAATAGCTATAAAGAGTGATATGAACTATACTTAGAACATATTTAGAATGAAAATGTCTGGAGCACCAACAGATATTTGGAGACGGAAGAGAACTGGATATCAGCTCGTCTCACAGCTGCTATCTAGGCTAGACGCCTTCGTTTGGTAACATCGATACACGAGCTGCCTCATGTTGCCTCCATGTTGGGAAAGAATGAAAAGACAAACCCTGAATGAAAAGACAAGCTTATTCTCTTGCCAGTCGTGCGATCGAACATTGCAACCAACCACACAGCAAATATGAACCATGGCTGTTGTGTGTGCCTTCACTCCTTTATCGCTTGCGCTTTGTTTAGACCCTGAAAATGGTGGATCGGGCCAAAATCCTTTCCACGCCCACCCCCGTGATATCACGCTCCAAAGCCCTATAACAAATGTTACCGAAGGTTAATGTGTTTGTTTTGATATTTACAACTGAGCATTACCGATGTTACACATCACTGACAAAATACGCCAGGTGACAAGTGGGCTTCACTAATGCGGTTACCTGAAAGAAAGAAGCAGAAATTTCATCGGGGCGCTGGTCATCCAGGCTCAACTTCCACAAGAAACATCGGACTCAACTCTGTGCTTTCTTCTCCTTCTCATTTCTTCTTCCGAGAATGGGAAGTTCGATATTGTCATGAACCGGCTGTGTGGCAGGCAGGAAGTAGGACCCAAATGCAAACTCACAGAATCAAAAGTTAAACTCAAAAAACACAGCTTTATTGCTGGCGTGGGACACAAAAACAATACAAAACTAAACTGGGAAAACTAAAGCACAAGGAGCCACAGGGAAAAAGTCACACAGCTATGAGGGAGAACGCGACACTGACACAGGGAAACACAGGGCTAAAATACACAGGGAAGTAACGAGGGGAATGAGACACAGAAGGGGAGCACAGCTGGGAGAAATCAGAACTGACGAGACGAGGGAGCAAAGTAGAATACACTCACAGAGACATGAACCTTCAAAGTAAAACAGGAAGTAGCACAGACACGAACTAGACTAGGGGAGACAGAGCAATTAAGAAACACAGAGAACAACAACAAAGAGACAGAGGGCAGCTACTAAATACTCAGAGAACTAAAGAGAATACAAGAAAGCCAAACTAAGACACTGGACTAAAGAATAAGCTGGGGGAACAAAGGGAACTAAGATCATAATACAAAAACCTCAGACACAAGAAACTCAAAACACTGGGTCACCGACCCAGGACCATGACAGATATGTTTATGATGTTTTGGTGTGTCGAGCCTCCGAAACACTGCTCCGAAGCCTGGTTTGAAACGCCCACAACTCGTCATCACGTGACCATGACTAAACAGACGCTCCTGGATTTAATGGTGATTCATCATTGTGAGGCGACAGGATCATTTTTTGTAATCAGTAATTACTGAATTAATGTTTGTCATGCAACTTCTTCCGTTTTTCACACACACACACACACACACACACACACACACACACACACACACACAATTGCACTTTACACACCACTGCCTTTGTAATGCAGCTCTACGAACAATTCTTACTCTCAAGAATTCCGTTCATGCTTACAAGCTGCTACACTGGTCACTTTAAATCACTTGAAGGTCACCTTAAATCATTAAACTGAAAATTGTAAATTGTAATTTCTTTTGATCTTTTCACCCCTAGTCTGATGTCAGACATGTTCAACTCATTGCTGAGCCGAATGATCGTCCCAGCGTGCTTCAAGTCCATCACCATCATCCTGCCTGAATGACTACCATTTCATCGCCCTGACATCATCATGAAGTGCTTTGAGAGACTTGTCATGGCACACGTGAAAAGCAACCTCCCCTGCTCACTGGATCAGCTGCAGTTTGCATACCAGCCGAACAGGTCGACCGAGGATACTATTTCCACTGCACTTCACTTCTCTCTCTCCCACCTGAACAAGGAAAACAGTTATGTCAGAATTCTGTTCATAGACTTTAGCTCAGCATTCAACACCATTATCCCCCCAAAACAGTTTTACAAACTCAGCAAGTTGGAACTGAGCACCTCTCTCTGCAACTGGATACTAGATTTTCTGTCAAGGTGGCCTCAGTCCATCCGAATCGGTGACAACATCACCAGCACCATCAGGGTGAGCACAGGAGCTCCTCAGGGCTGATGTAAATCTGTAAATCTCTCCCTAGTTGACCTTTTAACTTCTGGAGTTTAAATTTCAGAAGCTCTTTCACAAATTTGGCATCCATTCATTATCCGTTATCAAGAACAGCTCATGCTCCACTGCACAACAGACTCAAAAATAAAAACAGTACAAACCATTCAGCACACCTCCATCACTCATGTCACACACACAATCAATACTCATTCATGATGTCTCTAATTGTTCTGTAATCACTGTTTGACTCTCCTCACTAAATCCACAAATGTTTACATTACCTGAGCCAGTATGTAACTACCAATCCGCTCCAAGTGTGCTGATTAATTATGTTCATTTGCCCCAAATGTTCCTAACACACACTTGATGATTGTCTCACATGACTGAAGTTACACCAATGAAATATTAAAAGGCACTACTCAATCATTTCAGATGATTTTCAAATTTATTTAATAAGCAAAAACAGACTGTACTGACATTGTGCTGAATGCCAAACATTAGTGTATAAACTTTTCATGAATACATCATTTCTTGTTATTGAATCTATTTAATTTGAAAATCATCCTGAACAAAAGTAGTGGTGATTTTTAAAGTTTAATTTTCATAATTGGACATTTCATCAAGCTGAAAATAAATACACAGGGGCATTTTATTTAGGTAACAGTTTATTTGCAAGAAGCAAGAACAGAAGAACATTATTGTGCATGACAGAAGTGTTAAAATATGATGATGGAGCCAGGTGCCGGTGTGTCAAGAGTTAATCCCGTCGTAGACTGTGAAACTTTGCCACAGGTGGTACTAGTGGATTGCAATGATTGGAAGTCAAAATAAAAAAAAAAAAAAGCTACTCCTACTGCTGCAAAGTATCATAATAATTGATTCGATTCCGATTCACAAGGTCCCAAATCTCAATTTGATTCTTTTTGAATCTGGGAAATTTTGCCTCAGACAGTCAGAAATATTATATTTCTGATCACCTATGAGTCAGTACATATGCATATTTTTATATCTATAAAATCAAAGCTGACACTTTATCAGAGGTGTAAGCATCACGGCAGATGTCTTTGTGTCAAAGTAACTGAGGATAAAACACAGACAAACATGAAGGTGAAGGAAAAAGAACAGCTTTGTGTTTACGTCTTTGTGTGGAATCCATTTATCTGCTCTGATTTACTGTTTTTGCTGTTTGGTGGTTTTTGAAATGACAGCTTTAACCTGAGATTCTGGCAAAATACATTTATATATACACAAGTTATTGAAGCAAGAATCGTTTTTAATTGGAAAATTGATAATTGCAAAGTACCCAGAATTTGGTTAAACATTTACAATTCATGATTTACAAAGACTTTTTCAAAATCCTTTCACCTAACAATGAACAGCAACGATGGGTGCATTAACACCCATATACAATCTAATCAGAAGAGCCAAATGTAAATAAATATATAACAGAGTTGCAGTCAAAAGTTTATGAACTGGATCAGAGAACAAAAGCAAAATGGAAACAGCTGATAAACACACGGAAATAGCTTTGATTAAATTCACAAGCTATAAGGCGACATCATCAACCTCCTTGCCCAAATCCTGCTCACCATTGGTGGATCTTGTTATCATCTGGGGGCAAGCAGATCAGTTACCTAAAGTTGGAATAGAAAGGATTTAACTTTATCATGGTTTCAGTTAGAGATAGCTCATAATCATCAGGTTATTAATCACATGATTGACAGGTCTGTGTGTTGCTTATGGCTGTGTGATGTTAGAGATTCACCTTGAGGAGAGTGGAGATGTACTATGGACATAACAACAAACACCATCAAAGTAAACTCAAAATGCAGGAGAGATATTGTGGGGGGCGGAGCTCCAGATATAATTTGAGGTTTTTCTGCAGAGAGAATCCCACCTGTTCAGGTTAATATGTGGATGAAATTACAGGTTTAATCAGAGTGAAGCTCCTCACCTGTGACAGTGATCCAGCTGGATGGAGACTCTCCATGACCGCTGATGTCACACTTGTAGAGGCCTTCATCAGACCTGGAAACATGCTGGATGGTCATGTGACCTGTAGGCTCTTTCCCAATGAAGACGCCATCTTTATAGAAAGCAGCTGGGAGGTTGGAGGGAGTGGTCTTTGTTTTACAGAGCAGAGTGACGTCATCTCCCTCCATCACAGGGAGGACAGGACTCTGCAGGATCACTGATCCACCTCAACACAGAGACAAACTACAGCATTTCATCCATTTACACACAGCTTCATCAACACTAACTCCACACACTCAGCTTACCAGTGACTGTCAGGTTAACCATGTTACTGATGGGACCCTCTCTGGACTCACACCAGTAAACTCCACTTTCAAGTGGGTCAATGTAGCTGATGTTACAGTTAGAACCAGCTGGTTTCCCCCACCCATCTCCACAATGAGTGTTCTGCTGTCTGCTTGTGTTTCTCTTCAGAGTCCATCCAGCAGAGGTGTTGCCCTCCTTACAGCTCAGAGACACAAAGTCATCTTTAAACAGCTGAGAGCTGCTGGGACTCACAGTCAAACGAGCTGTGAGGGAGAGCAGATTATGCAAATTATTAAGAAAAAAAATGGTTCACATGAACCAAACTCCACAGCCACTTTTTTTAAAGTAAGCATTTCATATTTAATTCAGTCCAATACATAAGCACTGGCAATTAGATTTCTGACTATCCCTAATATTCCCAAATGCATCATTTTGTGAATGTTTTGAATTACCAGTTTTGGGCTATTTAGAATACACACTGTAAGCTGTAGGACTGTGCTGGATCAATAATTTTATTATAATAATAATAATAATAATAATAATAATAATAATAATAACAACAACAACATGTCTACTAGAACATGTAAATGCAGCACTATCAGTCTCTACTGTGACCATCACTGAAACCAACCAACTCATCTATACCACTGCAACAGTGATCTTTTGAGATGTTTGGCTACAAGATGAACTGAGCTACAAGATGACTACAGCCTAAGGTCAAGGCAGCACGGAGGGAAGTTAGCCAACTATCAGAACTACAGAAAGCTGTGATGAAGAAAGGGGTGTCTAAGAACTAAAACAAGCTGCCAATACCAGAGACCTCAATAACTGCCAGACTTATAGCCTTATAGCTGCTTTTATGTTGTTCTATGCTGTTCTATTATGCTTTCATTTGTATTTCTTTTGTTTCTGTGTTTTTAATGCCATCAACCTGTGAACATGTTTGGTACTTTGCCATGACCATATATTATATTCAGAGCATTGCACTGCTTAATGTCATCCAATTATTTTTTTTTCTACAGAAACTTCACATCTGAGAAATTCAGTCCAGGGGAGCTCATGCTCCTTGCCTTAAAAGATTAAACTTCTTAAGAAGTTTGAAAATGAGCCTAAGTAGCATCAATAAAATCAAACTCTGTGCTACAGACAGTAATGAAGTTGGACTAACTCCTAGTTGTAGTTGTATAATGGTCAAAAAACAAGTTTAAAAAAATCCCAAGGCCAAAGACAGATGACACTCTAAAGATGCTGTCGAAGAATACAATGCAAACGTATGAGGGAGATCCTCTATACCCAGACATCACACTTTTAAATGTTAAGAATTAACTTAACAATTAACTTAAAAAACAGTGATTTACACAAAATCCAGAGGCTGAAGAACAGAGGTCAAGATGAGAGGAAGGAAAAACAGAAACTAGTTAGAAAGATGAAAGGTAGAATTTTACTAATAAAGTTAAACAGGTTTAACATGCTTATATGGCGCAAATTTTACCAATAATATTATCAGTAAGAAAGACAAACTGGTGATGGCTAACCAACCAGACATAATAGTGGTGGACAAGCAGAGGAAGACACCCATAGTGTTAGACATGGTGAATCACAGCAACATGAGAAAAAAAAAGGAACACAAGAAGCAGGAGAAATACCAAGGAGTCAGAGAAGAGCTCAAGAAGATGTGGAGGTTGAAGGTAACAGTGATCCCCGTGGTAATCGGAGCACTAGGTGCGGTGACTCCCAAACTAGGTGCGGTGACTCCCAAACTAGGTGAGTGGCTCCAGCAGATCCCAGGAACAACATCGGAGATCTCTGTCCAGAAGAGCGCAGTCCTAGGAACAGCTAAGATACTGTGCAGGACCCTCAAGCTCCCAGGCCTCTGATACCTTCTGGCAGGACCCGAGCTTGAGCTAGTGATGGCAAAACTCTTGTTTATTTTTACATTTAGATTTAGGTGGTTAGAATTTCACTGACAAAATCTAGCCTTTTTTTTTCTTAGGTAAAGGTCAATATGACCTGGTGTTGCTCGTTTAACTATGTTATCTGCTAATTGTATGAAAATTCCAAGGGAGACCAGCGCCAGGTGCTTCATGAATCCTCCCTGCCCAGCAACAGCCCAGGTGGGACAAAGAATTGTTGTAATTGAAAAGATACAGAGAGTCGTGTGTGTTCCAGTTCCATCATCATACGTAGTACGGCCCCAACTCGGGCAAAAGAGCTCACTTTGCTCTTTTTTGCTTTCACATTTTAATCATACAGATATGTTCTTTACATCATCTTTCCGATTCCTTGATTCCTGCTTGACTATAATACTTGATCTCGCCCTAAGATTCGTCGTCCCCGGCTTTTACTAGAACCACATCCACTTCTCTTCTCAGGCAGCTGATCGCCTACAACAGTTTAATCAAGACACTTTTTGGGGCAATCTCGATCAGGAACTCTACTGTCACATATTTGCTGCCTCTTCTTCTCTCTCCAGCAAAATAGGTGGTGCTCTGTCGCATCCTGCTCCCGGCTGCATCACCCCAGCGCAAAAAAGCAGATGAGCCCTCACTCCGTTCATCCACCTTTATCTGTGTGGCCCCAGGCTCCACACCAGAGATTTCCTCACAACTCACAACATTTACTCCTGTTCCTTTTGTGGCACTGGTCATCCCACCCAACATGCCCTCACACCGAGCTTTCAGTTTCCTGTACCTGTAAAAACCTCCAGTCAGCAAAGACCCAGAAAGCATTGTCGGCAATGAAGTTAGGGAGGGTTTCATGATCGGACCCTATTTCCCTCTTTCCCATTAGCCACTGGTTATTGCTACCATAAAATATTCAGGCAAAAAGCGCATCTTAATTGATTCGTCTGTGCCTCACAGCAGTCATTTTCCAACCATAAATAGTCTCATTCCCAGCGACCACTTTTCTCTCAAATACTCCACAGTGAACCGTGGCATTTCTCTCATTAAAATTGCTGGAAGAGGCACATGGCTTTCAAAATCCATCACAAGTGCCTGCAAGTCCTGCAAATTTTCCCCCCAATTTCTGGTGCTTGTTCGGAGTCAAGTGGAGGGATACCTATTATTTCGCAGTCAGGGTGAACTTTGGTTTCAAAAGCAGCCCCAAGTTGTTTGACTCACTCTCCGAAACTCTATGTTGGATCCTCTCCAACAACCATAAGTTGCCATTCTTAGTTCATCTTCTCGACAATTTCCTAGTCATATCCCCTCCCATGTCACCGCCAGCTCATGGGTTATCCACCGTGATGGTTAGTCTTCTCTGAACTTGGTGTTCCATTGTCAGAAGAGAAAACTGAGGGCCCTTTAACATCCCTGGAGTACCTTGGCGTAACTCTTGACACCAAGCGTTTTAAGGCCTCCCTGCCTATTGAAAAACTGAATCACATCACTCTTTTCCTTCAAAACTTTTTCCTCGTTCCCACATGTTCCAAGCGACAGCTACTCTCCCTTTTGAGACACTTAACTTCTGAACTATGCATAATCTCTTAAGGCCATTCATTTATCTCTCACTTGCTTTCACTTGCAGCATCTAAACCATCACTCCTTGACACGATCATGCTGTACAGCTCTTCCAAAGCCAAACTGCGACTCTGGTGACTTCTTCTGGCTAGAATGTGTGTGATGTTTGGTGATGCGTTTGTACCTTTAGCCCAAAAAATACTGCTGAAAATGTTTTTTGGGGCTTTTTTTTTTTTTTTTTGCAAAAACAATCACTAAATTGGAAACATTGGATGATGGATGAGTTTCATAAACAAGTCTCACACAGAATGACTACCTTATTTTTCGTTAATGAACAAATTCATTTAACTAACATGTTTTCTCTTTTTGTAGGTGAGCAACTAACGCTGTTTAATATTTCCATGTGTAATCGGATATTCTTGGAAGTTTTTCCATTGTGTCGTTACTAATATTTTGCATATTTTGCAAATTTTAGACCCAGATAGAGAAGAGGTAAATAGGCCAGTGCCAGGTGCTTCCTGGAGCAAAGATAGTGGGAGTGCTTCCTGCCCAGCAACAGCCCAGGTGGGACAAAGAACTGTTGTAACTGAAAAGATACAGAGAGTTGTGTGTGAGAGTATAAAAGAGGTGCGTTGATATCTCAAGGGCACAGCTCTCATGACTGTAGAATTGGGATGTTTGCTGTCTGTTTTCTCTCCTGCATGCAGTAATTAATAGCTAACATTCGAGATCTAAACTCCAGCATCACAGAGCTCATCAGACTCTTCCGAGGAGCGATAATAAACAGTCTTGCTGCACGTGCCTTGTCCACATATTGGACCTCTTGGAACATGTTCTGTTTGCTCAATAGTCAGTTCAATCTTCCTTTCCCCTCATTCCACATGGGAACCAATTCTAGTACCGGATCTTTTGCTTTCCGATTTTTGGGCATTAAAAATTCCCACAATAAAGACGTACCTCACACACACTCGAGGTACGGAACACACACTCGAAGCAGTGTTCCTGCTCGCCTTCTTCAGGTTGTTACGCTGTTCAGAATTTACGTCCTCATCAATAAAATTTTATCCAGACCTTGTCCCCTGCTCAAGTGACTTCCACCCAGTCTCCGAAGACTGCCTTGTCTTCTTCCTCAAACGGAGCAAAACTAACCAAATGGGCAGCCCCCTTCCTATATACTACTTCAAAATAACCTCACATTTAAGTGCTTTTAAATCACTAACCTATTACCTCTACCTCAGAAAATCCTAGCGCACCTTGCCTTCAGAACCACTGTTCATCATCTGGTCTGCAGTACGGGGGCCCCACAGGGAACTGTGCTGGCACCGTTCCTCTTCACCCTCTACACTGTAGACTTCTTCATCAAATCCCCACGCTGCCACCTACAGAAGTTCTCTGACGACTCTGCCATAGTCGGCCTCATCACAAGTGAGGACGACTCAGAGTACAGACAGTGGACTGTGGACTTTGTAGACTGGTGTCAGCAGAACCACCTGCTGATCAACGCCGGGAGAACCAAGGAGTCGGTGGTGGACTTCCGGAGATGCAGACCCCCCCACAATGACACCAGTGAACATCCAGGGAGTAGAGATTGAGATAGTGGACTCTTATATGTACCTGGGTGTTCACCTGAGTAATAAACTGGACTGTAGCCACAACACTGATGCTCTTTACAGGAAGGGTCAGAGCAGACTCTACCTGCTGAGGCGGCTGAGGTCATTTGGAGTACAGGGAGCACTTTTAAAGACCTTCTATGACTCTGGTGGCATCCGTCATTTTTTACAGTGTTGTATGTTGGAGCAGCAGTTTATCGACAGCTGAGAGGAAGAGGTTAGATAAACTCATCAGGAAGGCCAGCTCTGTTCTGGGATGCACCCTGGACCCAGTGCAGGTGGTGGGAGACAGAAGGACTCTGGCCAAAATAACATCTCTGATGGACAGAGTCTCCCACCCCATGCATGTAAATGTTACTGAACTGCAGAGCCCCTTCAGTGAAAGACTGCTGCATCCTAGATGCATGAAGGAGCGTTTCCGCAGGTCCTTCCTCCCTGCAGCTGTCAGACTGTACAATCAGAACTGCTCCCAACAAACATAGATGTTTACATCAGTGCTGTAGCAACTTTTACTGTTATAACTTGCACATTACTTTTCACAGTTTATATATACACTAACTTATTGGAAGTTACATGTCCACTTTTTAATGCACAGGTACAATACGCAATCTGCACTTTTCTAATTATTCTAAATATTCTAAACTATTTAAACATCTTTCAGTATCCTGCTATGTTTGCACACTTACAACCTAAGTTTGCCACTTATCTGTACTTTAATTTTAATAACTGTACAGTACACTGTTTGGTAACTAATGTCCATGATATAAATATGTAAAAATTGTGTATGTTTCTGTTCCATGTCCTGTTCTGTTTGTATATGTGTGTTTTTGCTGCTGATACAACCAAATTTCCCCTTGTGGGACAAAAAAAGGATTATTCTATTCTATCCATCATCGCTCATTGTAACTGAGGATCCAGTCCCAGCTGGTGAAATGATATTTGTAAATACGTTTTAGATGCTTTAAACAAACTGAATACCTTAACAGTAAAGATCACAAAGCACTGTATAGATAGAAAATGGTGATCTATGACTCTGCTGTAAAACTTGATGTTTGATGTGTGGTGGCTGCATGAAAACACATCTGGCCCACACAATGTTCTTACACATGGCCCACATACCACAAAGAATGACGGCCCTTTGGTGGACCAGATCAGGTTTGCCAGAGTTGGCCTACGCATGGGCCAGCACAAGGCCAGTTGCAGACACACAGCTGGCTCTCTGCTGGCCCAGAACAGTTTCAGAACAGGTCCAGCTATCTGAGTCTAAAATTTTGCAAATTTTAGACTCAGATAGAGAAGAGGGAGATAGAGAGTGTGAGGATTCCCAGGGAGGCCTGTGCCAGGTGCTTCCTGGAGCAAAGATAGTGGGAGTCCTCCCTGCCCAGCAACAGTTTTAATGGTGGTAGATAAGCAGAAGAAGACAGCCGTAGTGATAGATGTAACGATCCCAAATGAGAGCAACATGAGGAAGAAGGAACGTGAGAAGCTGGAGAAGTATCAAGGCCTCAGAGAAGAGCTTAAGAAGCCGGCACTGCTGGCTTCTTGTTGCACGAAGGGCAACAAGAAGTGAGCTCTTCTCAGAGTTTTAAATAGCCTCTCAGAACACCAGCCATGTTTTCTGCAGTTTCAGCCATCTCCTGAATCTCTATTTTGGAAACTACTGCAGCACCAAACACACATACACACATGCACAGAGCAAACCTGCCTGGAGGCCTGTAGCTCTAACACAATGACAAATTCTGAGCTAACTTATAAAGTTGCTCACCATCATGCAACTACTTACCCTTAACATTGATAATTAGGCTAAGTAAAACCATATAAAAATATCCTGGATATGTTGAACTTTCTTTCTAGTCCTGAGCCCAGTATAAGATAAGTAAGAACAATTTTGGGATATGAATTTCGCAAAGCTACTCGATTAGAGTCCAAGGATAAAAATATTTAAAGGAAAACTTAAAACTGTGATTGAAGAAGTTTAATCACCTTGCTTTGTTGAACAAGTCAGCAATGAGTTCAGAACTGCAAAGAAAGAAGAAAGATAGTCAGGTGAATTTTCACAGGAAGAAAGAGCAAGAAACAGGTGTGAATAATATGCGTGCGTTTCGTTAGTTGAGGTTAAGGCGACTGACAAGAAGCAGGAAACGTCCTCCGTAGAGCAGGCCGGATGTTTGCAATTACAAATAACAAGTAGGCAGAAAGGCTTCTTCACATTTAAACAGTATATATCAACCTGTTTTTCTTTTACTGGCCAAACTGAGAACACGAGACAGTAGACTGGATATTTTTTTGTTGTTGTTTGTTTGTTGTTCATCTTGAAGTGTGCAATGAATTTCTGTTAGTGTTTTCCTGGCCTTGCACATGATCTAACATAAAAAAACCCAAAACAAAACACTGTGTGGTTTTGAGCACAAATCAAAATTTCTCAATATTATATATATTTTTTGAATAAAAGAATAATGTAAAGTGTCTTAGTAACTTTATAAATCTTTTTGAATTCTTCTTCTTTCCACATCTTATGGCTTGCCACTCCTCAAAAAATCACCATCACTGAATATGTGTTTGAGTTGTAACTTATCAAATCAAAAGACCTATGTGGAACCTAAAGAAATTATATTACCAGCAATAAAAATATTCTAAGAGTGTGTTATTTGCATCTTCTTTCTTATGTTCCTTATTGTCACATGACCATTTAGAGTTGTTCTGTGATCCCCTACTGAAGCACTGAATATGCCTAATAACTAACCAACTACAGCTTTATTTCCTAATGTAGTAATGTAGTTTAAATCTAGTGTAATTTAAAAGGCTTTATTCAAATCTGAGTCTGGATATAAAAATAAAGACAACTTACAGAGCAGCCACAGCAGATACGTTCCCTCCATCATGCTGATTGATGATGCTATAAGATCTTAGCTGCATTCGCATGTGTGACAAGAAACATACCGTCAGGAAGGACTGACTAGCGGCATTTTTTAGTGGTTTCCTCCTCAGAGAAGTTGCAAAGCTTCTCAGAAGTAAAGATGGGTAGAAGTTCACTTAAGATTCTAGTAATCTGACAAAGCTCTGTGCACAAGGGACCAAAGATCACAGTTGGAGGCTTATGATCTTTAGGCCCTCAGGCGATGTTGTATTGAAAACTGATTCTGTTAAAGAAATCACTGCATGAGCTCAGGAACACTTTCAGAAAAAACTTCCACAGATGTAGGTTAAAGCTCTCTCATACAAAGGAGAAGCCATATATACCTTTGGAGTCACAGGCTGAATATCTGAAAAAACACCATTAATGTTGGAAAGTACATACAGGTTTTAGAGCAGAATAGCCTGCAGACATGTAGAAAATGTCCCTTTCTGGGAAGGCCTTACATTTTTCAATTGCACGATTCTAAACCATATAATGCATCTATTACAACAGCATAGGTTAAAAGTTCAAGTGTCAAACTAACCTACCTCAAACTGACCTATGACTTTTACCAGCCAAAAACATAATTAAATGAAAAATCAGACAAAGACATGGAGATATATTGAGAGGCTAGAATCCTCTATCAGACATGAACTAGATGGGTATAACAAGCTTTCCAAGTTCCAACTGGGACCACAAGAGGATGACAAACTATATAAAATAAAGAATAAACACACTCAAAGTATACCAGCACACTGCCATCAGAGTGCATTTGGTATCTAACATATCTCTTTTTAGGGTAGGGTAGACTATCTTTAAACAGTATGTCTGTGAAGGTTCTCAGTCATCCAGGTCATCGTAGTCTAAGGAGCTTGGGAAGAAAAGGATCTGGATTTCTTTAAGTTGCTTGAAAACATTTCACCTCTCATCCGAGAAGCTTCTTCAGTTCTAGAGTGAAATGGTGGAGAGTCCCAGATTTAAGCTCTGTGGGAGTAACCCTCCGAGAGGGACAATGGACCCCCTAATGATCCTCTACCTAATCACATGAGCTAAGGTGTGAGAATGGGGTGTAGGTCACAATCAGCCAAGATTTCGGGTGAGCTCATTGTGAAACCTAGCCCCACCAAACCAAACAGCCACTTCGTAAACGCATGGCACAACATAGAAGGGCCACCTCAATGGGACAAGACTTGGCGGTTCATCCACATCTAAAGGACAAAGGTCACTCTTTCGAGGATGCCAATGTTCACATTTTGGACAGAGAAGATAGATGGTTTGAAAGAGGAGTAAAAGAAGCAATTATAATGTCCACTGTGAACAACAATCCTTAAAGAGAGGTGGTGGTTTATGACACCAACCGTCTGCCATCTATAATCCAGTTTTGAGATCCGTTCCCAGACACCTTAACGCCCACTCACATCCTGGGTCATTTGACCTCCGGAAATCACATAATAGGCTAAGGCTAGGTTTCACAATGAGCTCATCCGAAACCTTGGCTGATTGTGACCTACACCCAACTGTGCCAGAGGCACGAAGGGCAAACAACATGTTCAGTCCTAAGCATCAGCAATTGAGTGAAGGATCTCCAGCCTTTTGTAGCCAAAGGCAAGTACAATCAACCACTCATTGCTTCTGTGACCAAGTGGTTGGCGGGGTTCTAAAAGAAACTAGAAAGCGAAAATTTCCGAAGAAATTTTAAGTGTGCCTATGCTACTGCCGGATCAGATGTACGAACACATCAGGATGTATGCGGTTTGAGCAAAAAACTGCTGAGTTTTAAGCAGAGAGTCATCAGCTGTTCCTGTGCTCAGCTGTTAGGGCCGGTTGCTATAGTAACTCCTGTGAGTGGCAGGAGGGGATGGGACACACACACACAAACACTGCAGTTGGGGTCAGACAGAGAGATGGGCAAACAGGAATTAAGCTCTGAAACAAATGCTTCCCAAAAGAAAACTGTATGTCCGATCGCAATAATTCTTTCACCATGAGTGGCAGGAACTTCCAGACTACAACATATTGAATTTTCATGCCTGTAGAGTGTATTATACTGACATGGTGACAGTGTAAAGACACCCTTCGATGTTAAGTTTGAGATGAAAATTGAGAGCAGTTTTAGAATGGTTGTCTATGGGGGACAGAGAGGGAGGAGGCTGCGCTTTGATGGCATTTGTGAGAAAACCGTAAATCTGATCATGATCACAAACACATTGGATGAAAGAAGACAACGATAGCTACGTTTTGATGTATAAATTATTGATGTAGGGCAAATGGTTTGGGTGGGACAGGACGAGAAAGACAAATTTTTTCAATTATTCTCCACACTGTTTTTTTTTGGCAGTTGACAGTGGGGCGAACATTCCGTGAAAATCTCAATTTTCCTAAAACTTAAACTGCTCTTGTGAAACAACCGTAAAAGATATCGCAACGAGGATTTGGTCAATAAAAGTCCAAAATCTTGTGACTCGTTTAAAGTTTAAATGACGTTTCTACGACAAAGTATGGCCGAGCGGTAGGCCTTCAAAGTGGCCTGGGTTGGTGCGTTTTTTTCGGGCCCTTCCCAATCGAAATGAATGGGGGAAAATGGGGTCTTTTTTGGGGAATTTTGGGAAAACTGTGAGACGAATCCCTACCAAAAGTCATAGCACCCTATTCTCGATCGAGCCGCACGAAACGGTGTACCATACGTGGGGGTCGTCTCAAAGCTGCGGGCCGTGAAACGGTTCATAATTTCAGGCGGAAGAAAAATAATAATAAGCAGAACTAGAAAGCGAAAATTTCCGAAGAAATTTTAAGTGTGCCTATGCTACTGCCGGATCAGATGTACGAACACATCAGGATGTATGCGGTTTGAGCAAAAAACTGAAGAGTTTTAAGCAGAGAGTCATCAGCTGTTCCTGTGCTCAGCTGTTAGGGCCGGTTGCTATAGTAACTCCTGTGAGTGGCAGGAGGGGATGGGACACACACACAAACACACTGCATTTGGGGTCAGACAGAGAGATGGGCAAACAGGAATTAAGCTCTGAAACAAATGCTTCCCAAAAGAAAACTGTAGGTCAGATCGCAAAAATTCTTTCGCCGTGAGTGGCAGGAACTTCCTGTCTACAACATATTAAATTTTCATGCCTGTAGAGTGTATTATACTGACGTGGTGACAGTGTAAAAACACTCTTCGATGTTAAGTTTGAGCTGAAAATTGAGAGCAGTTTTAGAATGGTCGTCTATGGGGGACAGAGAGGGAGGAGGCTGCGCTTTGATGCCATTTGTGAGAAAACCGTAAATCTGATCTTGATAAGAAAAACATTGGATGAAAGAAGACAACGATAGCTACGTTTTGATGTATAAATTATTGATGTAGGGCAAACGGTTTGGGTGGGACAGGACGAGAAAGATAAATTTTTAAAATTATTCTCCACACTCTGGTTTTTTGGCAGTTGACAGTTGGGCGAACATTCCGTGAAAATGCCAATTTTCCTAAAACTTAAACTGCTCTTGTGAAACAACTGTAAAAGATATCGCAACGAGGATTTGGTCAATAAAAGTCCAAAATCTTGTGACCCGTTTAAAGTTTAAGTGACGTTTCTACGACAAAGTATGGCTGAGCGGTAGGCCTTCAAAGTGGCCTGGGTTGGCGCCTTTTTTCGGGCCCTTCCCAATCGAAATGAATGGGGAAAAATGGGGTCTTTTTTTAGGAATTTTGGGAAAACCGTGAGACGAATCCCTACCAAAAGTCATAGCACCCTATTCCCGATCGAGCCGCAAGAAACGGTGTACCATACGTGGGGGTCGTCTCAAACCTGCGGGCCGTGAAACGGTTCATAATTTTAGGCGGAAGAAAAATAATAAGAAGAACTAGAAAGCGAAAATTTCCGAAGAAATTTTAAGTGTGCCTATGCTACTGCCGGATCAGATGTACGAACACATCAGGATGTATGTGTTTTGAGCAACAAACTGTTGAGTTTTAAGCAGAGAGTACTCAGCTGTTCCTGTGCTCAGCTGTTAGGGCCTGTTGCTATAGTAACTCCTGTGAGTGGCAGGAGGGGATGGGACACACACACACACACACTCTGCAGTTGGGGTCAGACAGAGAGATGGGCAAACAGGAACTAAGCTCTGAAACAAATGCTTGCCAAGAGAAAACTGTAGGTCAGATCGCAAAAATTCTTTCACCGTGAGTGGCAGGAACTTCCAGACTACAACATATTAAATTTTCATGCCTGTAGAGTGTATAATACTGACGTGGTGACAGTGTAAAGAGACCCTTCGATGTTAAGTTTGAGATGAAAATTGAGAGCAGTTTTAGAATGGTTGTCTATGGGGGACAGAAAGGGAGGAGGCTGCGCTTTGATGCCATTTGTGAGAAAACCGTAAATCTGATCTTGATAAGAAACACATTGGATGAAAGAAGACAACGATAGCTACGTTTTGATGTATAAATTATCGATGTAGGGCAAATGGTTTGGGTGGGACAGGACGAGAAAGACAAATTTTTTCAATTATTCTCCACACTCTGGTTTTTTGGCAGTTGACAGTTGGGCGAACATTCCGTGAAAATGCCAATTTTCCTAAAACTTAAACTGCTCTTGTGAAACAACCGTAAAAGGTATCGCAACGAGGATTTGGACAATAAAAGTCCAAAATCTTGTGACCCATTTAAAGTTTAAATGACGTTTCTACGACAAAGAATGGCCGAGCAGTAGGCCTTCAAAGTGGCCTGGGTTGGCGCCTTTTTTCGGGCCCTTCCCAATCGAAATGAATGGGGAAAAATGGGGTCTTTTTTTAGGAATTTTGGGAAAACTGTGCGACAAATCCCTACCAAAAGTCATAGCACCCTATTCCCGATCGAGCCACACGAAACGGTGTAACATACGTGGGGGTCGTCTCAAAGCTGCGGGCCGTGAAAAAGTTCATAATTTTAGGCGGAAGAAAAATAATAACTAGAAAAATTTGCATTTCCTGCGAAAATGCAGTGTGGATGCTGTAAAGCTGAAGCTGTCAGCTGAAACTAGCTGAAAAAGCTGAAAAGTTGCAGAAGTTGTAAAACCTTTGCAAAAAATTGTAATAACTTTGCAGAAGCATAAGAACTTAGCAAAAATGTAATTACTTAGCAGAACTGCAATAACGTAAAGAAAACATAATACTTGGCAGAAATACAATAACATAGCAGAACTTAGCAGCAGAAATTAGAATAAATATTGTAACTTAGCAGAAACAAGATAACTTTTCAGAAATACAGGATTTTAGCAAACATGGTACAAGATTACATAGATACTTTATTTAAACAAAAATACCTAAACATTGCACAAATACTGTGATTTAGGACAAATACTACAACATAGCAGAAATGCTGTAATTCAGCAAATATACTATGCTATGGCACAAATAGAAAGAATATGCTCAACTAGAAAGCGAAAATTTCAGAAGAAATTTTATGTGTGCCTATGCCGCTGCTAATCACTGTAGTTTGCCATTCATACAGCTACAGAGAGCAAAACTCAGAAGAGCAGCCATTCTCCACCATGAACTATGGTAAAAACAAACACCGCTCACGCTTCACAGATGACAGCTTACAGTTTTGTGTAAAGATGAAGTTACTTCGTACAGCGCCGATTTGCAGACGCTGTGCACACAGGTTCATGAGCAGAAGTCCCATTGTACCATGGCAGACCCGACAATTTTTGCATGAACACGCTTTGAAGCATTACATTATGGACCACTTTTCACACATGGTTGGTTTACCCACACAGCCGGCTGTGCATTCACTTTTTGTTTTTTGTTATTTTTACACAGTGTTCTGAATGATTAACAATGGTCTACAGCCAATCTTGTGTATTATTATACAAACTGTGGTTGTAAGATGCAGATAACTATTTAATAAAAAGCTAAATATTTTATATGAGAGTAAGAAAGAAAAGTATATCTTTGTGTCCCCCTTTCCCTGTTAATGCCCTACCTGGCCCCCTGGCAAAAGCTTTGCTAGATCCGCCCCTGCACAGTTACCAGCTGTCAGCTACACAAAAACAGGAGCTTGGTGTATATTTGTCTGTCAGAAACAGTTCATAACTTCCCTTCAACTCATTCATGTCACCTAAAGGGTAAACCTGTTTCTCCATCACCAGTTCAGCTCTGATGATTCAGTAAGGACATCTCCTGGTTTGGACCAGCCGCTTCTACAGCTGTGCCCCAGCAAACATCAGCTGATACTAAGATAAGATAAGATAACCTTTATTAGTCCCACATGTGGGAAATTTGTTTTGTCACAGCAGGAAGTGGACAGTGCAAAAGTTATGAAGCAAAAATTAGAATAAAATAAAATAAGAATAAATATAGTACACAACTGTACAGAATAGAATAAAATAAAATACTATATACAGTAGAATAAAATAGAATAAAATATACAATAAGATAAAAATAGAATACAACTGAGTAAAAAATACAACGATGCCAGGAAGATTATTGCACTTAGTGTTATTGCACATGTGTGTGTTTGATCAGTTAAAGTCTTTGTTGTGGAGTCTGACATCAGTGGGGAGGAAAGACCTGCGAAATCTCTCCATCCCACACCGTGGGTGCCGCAGTCTTCCACTGAAGGAGCTGCTAGAAATTAAAATCAAATGAATTCTAACAACAGCTGATCAAGCTTAAACGTGCTGCTGTTCTTTAGCGCGATAAACAAGAGCGAAAAGCCGACCGTTGATCAGTTTCATGAGTGAAGTTGCAACTGGCGAGAGAATGACAGGGGAGGCTTCGTAACGACAGAATAAATCGTAATGTTTTCTCTGAATGTGGGACGATTCCGTTTGTACGGCAACTCTGACGAACCAACCCTTATGAATATAATAAAGTTCAACATCAGTAACTTACCGCGCACACAGCTGTCGTGCTAGCTAGCATGCAGTACGATTGTAAAAGGTCAGCACAACGAAAATAAACTACACCTAAACTCTGTTTATATCTCACCCAAATAGAGTGCAGTTCATAACTTCTTACCTGAAATTCAGTTCACCCCTCAGCTCCTGCCTTCGCTTTCCCTGATCCACGATTGACCTCCAGGTTAGCAACCACCTTCGCTTTCCCTGATCCACGATTGACCTCCAGGTTAGCAACCACCGGTCGATCGGCGGTGGCCTGCCCCACCTCCTATGTGTGGTTCGCGGCATGTCCTTTCTGTCACACACCGGTGGATAGCTGCCCTCTGTTGTAGCTCCGGCTAGCTCCACCACCAAACAACTCAGTTATTTTTTCCACATCGACCACCATCATCGGCCCATATAAGCGAAAAATGAGTCCAGCTAAAACACAGACTTGGCGAGCGATCGGGTGTTGCAACAAATTTTAGCCGCGTCACTATAAGCCCAGCCTGGGTGCTTTGAGGGTCGCTAGCAGCGCTAGCTAGCTATGCTAGCGGCGCTATGCTAGCCGGCTGGCTATCAGCAACACATAAGACAACTCTTGCTAATATGGGATGTCTTGATAAAACGAGCAGATATTTGAAGTTTACACACCTATATTCTCGCCTGAAAATGTCTTAAAAGTTTAGTTTGTGACCTAGAAACACGAATAAAAGACATAGAAAACGAAGTGGTGGCCGCCATTGTTTGACTCGGTAGAGGCCTCTGTAGAGGCGTGCTATGAATTGTGGGATATGGAGTTTTGGGCCAAGGATAGATCTTTTCGCCTGTACTACTCCGGGTATACCACTAGAGAGAGCCAAGACACCACAAATGAAGTCTGTTTCTATGGCGCCAAAAGTAGAATCTTTCTAAATTTGCACTAAAATATTAATATTTAAAAAACTATAAAAGTCATGAACACCAAAAGTCGTACCATAGTAGTCCAGCTCCAGCCGCACAAAATGATCTAACATATGTAAACCTATTGTCAAAACTGTTTGGCAGAGGAGCGCGGGAAAATTTTCACTAAAATATTAATATTTCAAAAACTATAATAGTCATAAACACCAAAAGTCATAGCACACCATTCCAGATCCAGCCGCACAAAATGAGGTAACATATATGAAGCTTGTCTGAAAACTGCGGGGCGAGATTCGCTGCAAAATTTCAGGCGGAAACTGAAGAATAATAATAACTAGAAAGCGAAAATTTCAGAAGAAATTTTATGTGTGCCTATGCCGCTGCTAATCACTGTAGTTGCCATTCATACGGCTACAGAGAGCAAAACTCAGAAGAGCAGCCATTCTCCACCATGAACTATGGTTAAAACAAACACCGCTCACGCTTCACAGATGACAGCTTACAGTTTTGTGTAAAGATGAAGTTACTTTGTACAGCGCCGATTTGCAGACGCTGTGCACACAGGTTCATGAGCAGAAGTCCCATTGTACCACGGCAGACCCGACAATGTTTGCATGAACACGCTTTGAAGCATTACATTATGGACCACTTTTCACACATGCATTCACTTTTTGTTTTTTGTTATTTTTACACAGTGTTCTGAATTATGAACAATGGTCTACAGCCAATCTTGTGTATTATTATACAAACTTTGGTTGTGAGATTCAGATAACTATTTAATAAAAGCTAAATATTTTATATGAGAGTAAGAAAGAAAAGAAGAAGTCCCATTGTACCACGGCAGACCCGACAATGTTTGCATGAACACGCTTTGAAGCATTACGTTATGGACCACTTTTCACACATGGTTGGTGTACCCACACAACCGGCTGTAGCTTTTCAACTTACACACACCCAAAAAACAGCCGAGAGAGCACAGACAACGCCCGAGAGGCGTGATTGCAGATGCCGCTCAGGTGGGTCCACCTCCCCTGCAGCGGCACTGCAGACCACGCCCCGCCACACACATCAAACACGTAAAATAAATATTTATGCACTTTCGCATTCACTTTTTGTCTTTTGTTATTTTTACACAGTGTTCTGAATGATGAGCAATGGTCTACAGCCAATCTTGTGTATTATTATACAAACTTTGGTTGTAAGATTCAGATAACTATTTAATAAAAGCTAAATATTTTATATGAGAGTAAGAAAGAAAAGTATATCTTTGTGTCCACCTTTCTCTGTTAATGGCCTACCTGGCCCCCTGGCAAAAGCTTTGCTAGATCCGCCCCTGCACAGTTACCAGCTGTCAGCTACACAAAAAAGAGGAGCTTGCTGTTTACAGGGAGCGCAGAATTATTAGGCAAATGAGTATTTTGTCCACATCATCCTCTTCATGCATGTTGTCTTACTCCAAGCTGTATAGGCTCGAAAGCCTACTACCAATTAAACATATTAGGTGATGTGCATCTCTGTAATGAGAAGGGGTGTGGTCTAATGACATCAACACCCTATATCAGGTGTGCATAACTATTAGGCAACTTCCTTTCCTTTGGCAAAATGGGTCAAAAGAAGGACTTGACAGGCTCAGAAAAGTCAAAAATAGTGAGATATCTTGCAGAGGGATGCAGCAGTCTTAAAATTGCAAAGCTTCTGAAGCGTGATCATCGAACAATCAAGCGTTTCATTCAAAATAGTCAACAGGGTCGCAAGAAGCGTGTGGAAAAACCAAGGCGCAAAATAACTGCCCATGAACTGAGAAAAGTCAAGCGTGCAGCTGCCAAGATGCCACTTGCCACCAGTTTGGCCATATTTCAGAGCTGCAACATCACTGGAGTGCCCAAAAGCACAAGGTGTGCAATACTCAGAGACATGGCCAAGGTAAGAAAGGCTGAAAGACGACCACCACTGAACAAGACACACAAGCTGAAACGTCAAGACTGGGCCAAGAAATATCTCAAGACTGATTTTTCTAAGGTTTTATGGACTGATGAAATGAGAGTGAGTCTTGATGGGCCCGTGGCTGGATTGGTAAAGGGCAGAGAGCTCCAGTCCCACTCAGACGCCAGCAAGGTGGAGGTGGAGTACTGGTTTGGGCTGGTATCATCAAAGATGAGCTTGTGGGGCCTTTTCGGGTTGAGGATGGAGTCAAGCTCAACTCCCAGTCCTACTGCCAGTTTCTGGAAGACACCTTCTTCAAGCAGTGGTACAGGAAGAAGTCTGCATCCTTCAAGAAAAACATGATTTTCATGCAGGACAATGCTCCATCACACGCGTCCAAGTACTCCACAGCGTGGCTGGCAAGAAAGGGTATAAAAGAAGAAAAACTAATGACATGGCCTCCTTGTTCACCTGATCTGAACCCCATTGAGAACCTGTGGTCCATCATCAAATGTGAGATTTACAAGGAGGGAAAACAGTACACCTCTCTGAACAGTGTCTGGGAGGCTGTGGTTGCTGCTGCACGCAATGTTGATGGTGAACAGATCAAAACACTGACAGAATCCATGGATGGCAGGCTTTTGAGTGTCCTTGCAAAGAAAGGTGGCTATATTGGTCGCTGATTTGTTTTGGTTTTGTTTTTGAATGTCAGAAATGTATATTTGTGAATGTGGAGATGTTATATTGGTTTCACTGGTAAAAATAAATAATTGAAATGGGTATATATTTGTTTTTTGTTAAGTTGCCTAATAATTATGCACAGTAATAGTCACCTGCACACACAGATATCCCCCTAAAATAGCTCAAACTAAAAACTACTTCCAAAAACATTCAGCTTTGATATTAATGAGTTTTTTGGGTTCATTGAGAACATGGTTGTTGTTCAATAATAAAATTATTCCTCAAAAATACAACTTGCCTAATAATTCTGCACTCCCTGTATTTGTCTCTCAGAAACGGTTCATAACTTCCCTTCAACTCATTCATGTCACCTGAAGGGTAAACCTGTTTCTCCATCACCAGTTCAGCTCTGATGATTCAGTAAGGACATCTGCCGTTTTTACAGCTGTAGCTCCAGCAAACATCAGCTGATACCAGAAATTAAAAGCAAATGAATTCTAACAACAGCTGATCAAGTTTAAACGTGCTGCTGTTGTTTTGCGAGATAAACAAACAAGAGAGAAACGCCGATCATTGATCAGTTTCATGACTGAAGTTTCAACAGGCGAGAGAATGACAGGGGAGGCTGTCATAAAGTTCAACATGCGCACACAGCTGTATAGAAACTCCGTCGTGCTAGCTAGAACGCAGTACGAGTTATTGTAAGTGATTGAAAAAGTCAGCACAACGAAAATAAACTACACCTAAACTCGGTTTATATCTGACCAAAATAGAGTGCAGTTCATAACTTCTTACCTGAAATTCAGTTCACCTCACGCTCCTGCCTTCGCTTTCCCTGATCCACGATTGACCACCGCGTTAGCAAACACCGGTCATCGGCGGTCGCCTGCCCGGCCTCGAATGTCTCGTTGGCGGCATGTCCTTTCTGTCACACACCGGTGGATAGCTGCCCTCTGTTGTAGCTCCGGCTAGCCACCACCAAACAACTCGGTTATTTTTTCCACATCGACCAGCATCATCGGCCCATATGAACGAAAAATAAGTCCAGCTAAAACACAGACCCGTGTCGAGCGATCAGCGGTCGCCTGCCCCGCCTCGTATGTCTCATTCGCGGCATGTCCTTTCTGTCATACACCGGTGGATAGCTGCCCTCTGTTGTAGCTCCGCGTTATAGCACCACCAAACAACTCAGTTATTTTTTCCACATCCAGCTGTAACTCCGATTCTGTGCGAGCATTTGCGAGAGACCGGGGAGGTGAAACGAAAGAGAGAGTGTCCCCTCGCGGTCCATTTGCAGCCAAGTGCGGCAGCTAGCTAGGTAGCCGGCTAGCTGTCAGGCAGGACCGATGTCGTCAGAGCATTGTCGCTAATATGGGATGTCTTGATAAAACAAGCAGATATTTGAAGTTTACACACCTACATTCTCGCCTGAAAATATCTTAAAAGTGTATTTTTTGACCTAGAAACACGAATAAAAGACATATAAAACGAAGTGGTGGCCGCCATTGTTTACTCTGCAGAGGCGTGCTATGAATTGTGGGATATGGAGTTTCCGCCCAAGCATAAACTTTTTTGTTTGGCTGTACTACTCCGGGTATACCACTAGAGAGAGCCAACACACCACAAATGAAGTCTGTTTCTATGGGGCCAAAAGTAGAATCTTTCTCAGGAGGCTAGAAATTGGCCCAAATTTGCACTAAATTCTAAATATTTCAAAAACTATAAAAGTCATAAACACCAAAAGTCGTACCATACTAGTCCAGCTCGAGCCGCACAAAATGATGTAACATATGTAACCCTATTGTCAAAAGTGTTTGGCAGAGGAGCGCGGGAAAATTTTCAGAAAAATATTAATATTTAAAAAACTATAATACTCATAAACACCAAAAGTCATAGCACACCATTCCAGATCCAGCCGCACAAAATGAGGTAACATATATGAAGCTTGTCTAAAAACTGCGGGTCGAGATACGCTGCAAAATTTCAGGCGGAAAAAGGAAAATAATAATAATAATAATAATAATAAGAACTAGAAAGCGAAAATTTCAGAAGAAATTTTATGTGTGCCTATGCCGCTGCTAATCACTGTAGTTTGCCATTCATACGGCTACAGAGAGCAAAACTCAGAAGAGCAGCCATTCTCCACCATGAACTATGGTAAAAACAAACACCGCTCACGCTTCACAGATGACAGCTTACAGTTTTGTGTAAAGATGAAGTTACTTCGTACAGCGCCGATTTGCAGACGCTGTGCACACAGGTTCATGAGCAGAAGTCTCATTGTACCACGGCAGACCCGACAATGTTTGCATGAACATGCTCTGAAGCATTACGTTATGGACCACTTTTCACACATGGTTGGTGTACCCACACAGTCAGCTGTAGCTTTTCAACTCATAGCCCAACACACACCCAAAGAACAGCCAAGAGAGCACAGACTTTACACCCGTGGGTCCACCTCCCCTGCAGCGGCACTGCAGACCACGCCCCGACACACACATCAAACACATAAAATAAATATTTATGCACTTTCGCATTCACTTTTTGTTTTTTGTTATTTGTACACAGTGTTCTGAATGATGAACAATGGTCTACAGCCAATCTTGTGTATTATTATACAAACTTTGGTTGTAAGATTCAGATAAGTATTTAATAAAAGCTAAATATTTTATATGAGAGTAAGAAAGAAAAGTATATCTTTGTGTCCACCTTTCTCTGTTAATGCCCTACCTGGCCCCCTGGCAAAAGCTTTGCTAGATCCGCCCCTGCACAGTTACCAGCTGTCAGCTACACAAAAAAAGGAGCTTGCTGTTTACAGGGAGTGCAGAATTATTAGGCAAATGAGTATTTTGTCCACATCATCCTCTTCATGCATGTTGTCTTACTCCAAGCTGTATAGGCTCGAAAGCCTACTACCAATTAAGCATATTAGGTGATGTGCATCTCTGTAATGAGAAGGGGTGTGGTCTAATGACATCAACACCCTATATCAGGTGTGCATAATTATTAGGCAACCTCCTTTCCTTTGGCAAAATGGGTCAAAAGAAGGACTTGACAGGCTCAGAAAAGTCAAAAATAGTGAGATATCTTGCAGAGGGATGCAGCAGTCTTAAAATTGCAAAGCTTCTGAAGCGTGATCATCGAACAATCAAGCGTTTCATTCAAAATAGTCAACAGGGTCGCAAGAAGCGTGTGGAAAAACCAAGGCGCAAAATAACTGCCCATGAACTGAGAAAAGTCAAGCGTGCAGCTGCCAAGATGCCACTTGCCACCAGTTTGGCCATATTTCAGAGCTGCAACATCACTGGAGTGCCCAAAAGCACAAGGTGTGCAATACTCAGAGACATGGCCAAGGTAAGAAAGGCTGAAAGACGACCACCACTGAACAAGACACACAAGCTGAAACGTCAAGACTGGGCCAAGAAATATCTCAAGACTGATTTTTCTAAGGTTTTATGGACTGATGAAATGAGAGTGAGTCTTGATGGGCCAGATGGATGGGCCCGTGGCTGGATTGGTAAAGGGCAGAGAGCTCCAGTCCCACTCAGACGCCAGCAAGGTGGAGGTGGAGTACTGGTTTGGGCTGGTATCATCAAAGATGAGCTTGTGGGGCCTTTTCGGGTTGAGGATGGAGTCAAGCTCAACTCCCAGTCCTACTGCCAGTTTCTGGAAGACACCTTCTTCAAGCAGTGGTACAGGAAGAAGTCTGCATCCTTCAAGAAAAACATGATTTTCATGCAGGACAATGCTCCATCACACGCGTCCAAGTACTCCACAGCGTGGCTGGCAAGAAAGGGTATAAAAGAAGAAAAACTAATGACATGGCCTCCTTGTTCACCTCCTGTGAGTGACAGGAGAATGGTGGCTAAGCTGTCATCCCTGATGGACAACATCTCCCACCCCATGCATGAGACTGTGACAGCACTGAGCAGCTCCTTCAGTGGGAGACTGCGGCACCCACGGTGTGGGACGGAGAGATTTCGCAGGTCTTTCCTCCCCACTGCTGTCAGACTCTACAATAAAGACTTTTGCAGCTGATCAAACACACAAACCCACACATGTGCAATAAGACTGCTATACGTGCAAGTCTTCTCCTGACGAAGTTGTGTTTTTGTATTTTCCTACTCAGTTGTATATAGTAGTTGTATTTCTATTTTATTCTATTGTATATATTATTCTATTCTATTTTATTCTATTGTATATATTATTCTATTCTATTTTATTCTATTGTATATATTATTCTATTCTATTTTATTCTATTGTATATAGTATTTTATTTTATTTTATTTCATTCCAGTGTTTTCTACTTTCTGCTACATAACTTTCCACTTTTGCTGTAACAAAACAAATTTCCCACCTGTGGGACTAATAAAGGCCATCTTATCTTATCTTACCTTATCTGAACCCCATTGAGAACCTGTGGTCCATCATCAAATGTGAGATTTACAAGGAGGGAAAACAGTACACCTCTCTGAACAGTGTCTGGGAGGCTGTGGTTGCTGCTGCACGCAATGTTGATGGTGAACAGATCAAAACACTGACAGAATCCATGGATGGCAGGCTTTTGAGTGTCCTTCCAAAGAAAGGTGGCTATATTGGTCGCTGATTTTTTTTTTGCTTTGTTTTTGAATGTCAGAAATGTATATTTGTGAATGTGGAGATGTTATATTGGTTTCACTGGTAAAAATAAATAATTGAAATGGGTATATATTTGTTTTTTGTTAAGCTGCCTAATAATTATGCACAGTAATAGTCACTTGCACACACAGATATCCCCCTAAAATAGCTAAAACTAAAAACAAACTAAAAACTACTTCCAAAAACATTCAGCTTTGATATTAATGAGTTTTTTGGGTTCATTGAGAACATGGTTGTTGTTCAGTAATAAAATTATTCCTCAAAAATACAACTTGCCTAATAATTCTGCACTCCCTGTATTTGTCTCTCAGAAACGGTTCATAACTTCCCTTCAACTCATTCATGTCACCTAAAGGGTAAACCTGTTTCTCCATCACCAGTTCAGCTCTGATGATTCAGTAAGGACATCTTGTTTGGAACAGCCATTTTTTCAGCTGTGGCTCCAGAAATCATCAGCTGATACTAGAAATTAAAATCAAATTAATTCTAACAACAGCTGATCAAGCTTAAACGTGCTGCTGTTCTTTAGCGCGATAAACAAGAGCGAAAAGCCGATCGTTGATCGGTTTCATGAGTGAAGTTGCAACTGGCGAGAGAATGACAGGGGAGGCTTCGTAACGACAGAATAAATCGTAATGTTTTCTCTGAATGTGGGACGATTCCGTTTGTATGGCAACTCTGACGAACCAACCCTTATGAATATAATAAAGTTCAACATCAGTAACTTACCGCGCACACAGCTGTCGTGCTAGCTAGCATGCAGTACGATTGTAAAACGTCAGCACAACGAAAATAAACTACACCTAAACTCTGTTTATATCTCACCCAAATAGAGTGCAGTTCATAACTTCTTACCTGAAATTCAGTTCACCCCTCAGCTCCTGCCTTCGCTTTCCCTGATCCACGATTGACCTCCAGGTTAGCAACCACCTTCGCTTTCCCTGATCCACGATTGACCTCCAGGTTAGCAACCACCGGTCGATCGGCGGTGGCCTGCCCCACCTCCTATGTGTGGTTCACGGCATGTCCTTTCTGTCACACACCGGTGGATAGCTGCCCTCTGTTGTAGCTCCGGCTAGCTCCACCACCAAACAACTCAGTTATTTTTTCCACATCGACCAGCATCATCGGCCCATATAAGCGAGAAATGAGTCCAGCTAAAACACAGACTTGGCGATCGATCGGGTGTTGCAACAAATTTTAGCCGCGTCACTATAAGCCCAGCCTGGGTGCTTTGAGGGTCGCTAGCAGCGCTAGCTAGCTATGCTAACGGCGCTAGCTAGCGTGGCCTGCCCCACCTCCTATGTGTGGTTCGCGGCATGTCCTTTCTGTCACACACCGGTGGATAGCTGCCCTCTGTTGTAGCTCCGGCTAGCTCCACCACCAAACAACTCAGTTATTTTTTCCACATCGACCAGCATCATCGGCCCATATAAGCGAGAAATGAGTCCAGCTAAAACACAGACTTGGCGATCGATCGGGTGTTGCAACAAATTTTAGCCACGTCACTATAAGCCCAGCCTGGGTGCTTTGAGGGTCGCTAGCAGCGCTAGCTAGCTATGCTAACGTCGCTACCTAGCGTGGCCTGCCCCACCTCCTATGTGTGGTTCGCGGCATGTCCTTTCTGTCACACACCGGTGGATAGCTGCCCTCTGTTGTAGCTCCGGCTAGCTCCACCACCAAACAACTCAGTTATTTTTTCCACATCGACCAGCATCATCGGCCCATATAAGCGAAAAATGAGTCCAGCTAAAACACAGACTTGGCGGTCGATCGGGTGTTGCAACAAATTTTAGCCGCGTCACTATAAGCCCAGCCTGGGTGCTTTGAGGGTCGCTAGCAGCGCTAGCTAGCTATGCTAACGTCGCTACCTAGCGTGGCCTGCCCCACCTCCTATGTGTGGTTCGCGGCATGTCCTTTCTGTCACACACCGGTGGATAGCTGCCCTCTGTTGTAGCTCCGGCTAGCTCCACCACCAAACAACTCAGTTATTTTTTCCACATCGACCAGCATCATCGGCCCATATAAGCGAAAAATGAGTCCAGCTAAAACACAGACTTGGCGATCGATCGGGTGTTGCAACAAATTTTAGCCGCGTCACTATAAGCCCAGCCTGGGTGCTTTGAGGGTCGCTAGCAGCGCTAGCTAGCTATGCTAACGGCGCTAGCTAGCCGGCTGGCTATCAGCAACACATAAGACAACTCTTGCTAATATGGGATGTCTTGATAAAACGAGCAGATATTTGAAGTTTACACACCTATATTCTCGCCTGAAAATGTCTTAAAAGTTTAGTTTGTGACCTAGAAACACGAATAAAAGACATAGAAAACGAAGTGGTGGCCGCCATTGTTTGACTCGGTAGAGGCCTCTGTAGAGGCGTGCTATGAATTGTGGGATATGGAGTTTTGGGCCAAGGATCGATCTTTTCGCCTGTACTACTCCGGGTATACCACTAGAGAGAGCCAAGACACCACAAATGAAGTCTGTTTCTATGGCGCCAAAAGTAGAATCTTTCTAAATTTGCACTAAAATATTAATATTTAAAAAACTATAGAAGTCCTGAACACCAAAAGTCGTACCATAGTAGTCCAGCTCCAGCCGCACAAAATGATCTAACATATGTAACCCTATTGTCAAAACTGTTTGGCAGAGGAGCGCGGGAAAATTTTCACTAAAATATTAATATTTCAAAAACTATAATAGTCATAAACACCAAAAGTCATAGCACACCATTCCAGATCCAGCCGCACAAAATGAGGTAACATATATGAAGCTTGTCTCAAAACTGCGGGGCGAGTTTCGCTGCGAAATTTCAGGCGGAAACTGGAGAATAATAATAATAATAATAATAATAATAAATCCGACGAATAGTAATATGTGTGCCTCTTGGCATAGGCACACATAATAATAAATCCGAGGAATAGTAATATGTGTGCCTCTTGGCATAGGCACACATAATAAATCCGAGGAATAGTAATATGTGTGCCTCTTGGCATAGGCACACATAAATACTATGATTTTGCTCAAATAATATGATTAAGCAATAATACTAAGATTTAGCAGAAATACTGTATTTAGCACAAATACCGAAAAGTAGCAGAAATACTGTAATTTAGCATAATAGTAATAACTTGCACAATTACAAATATGGACATGGTAAATGGCCTGTATTTATATAGCGCTTTTATGGTCCCTAAGGACCCCAAAGCTCTTTACATATCCAGTCATTCACCCATTCACACACTGGTGATGGCAAGCTACGTTGTAGCCACAGCCACCCTGGGCGCACTGACAGAGGCGAGGCTGCTGAACACTGGCGCCACCGGGCCCTCTGACCACCACCAGTAGGCAACAAGTGAAGTGTCTTGCCCAAGGACACAACGACCGAGACTGTCCGAGCCGGGCCTCGAACCGGTAACCTTCCGATTACAAGGCGAACTCCCAACTTTTGAGCCACGATCGCCCCCATATATGGAAACACACATGCACAGAGACACACACAGGATCCAATTCAATCAACCAGTGTAAATATATTGATTTTAAATCACACAATAAGAAACACCCATAAAAAGGCTCTCTCTCTCTCTCTCTCTGTCATACACACACACACACACACACACACACACACACACACGCAGCAGCAGCAGAAGCAAGTGAACAAACAGGGGCTGTACATACAGTGTTTCCTGTATGTTTCTAGGTGGGTCAAAAAGCCTGGAGCTGCTTAATTTGAATCCACCAATCAGAAAGGCTATGTACTTTTTCCCGCCAAAACAGGTGCACCTGTTTTTACACACGCAGCACAGAGACAGGATTTGTGCAGTCTATTTTTCATAGTGAGGACTCCTCTCAAACAAATGGCTATAATTTCCTTACCAGCTGCGCCACTGGGAAAGACAGTGAGCTCTTGGGAAACAGGGTGATGAGCAGTCAGAATTAGATCGCGGTGAGAGGCAAAGAGCGCCGTTTTTTGGAGTTACAAAACGTCGTGTAACTCAAAAACTAGGTGGACTAGAAGCATAATTCTTGTACTGGGTGAAACTTTGGTGTACTTTGACTGCGATTTTCATTGCTCTTTGTACATCCGTCGCTGAGATATGACGAGAGAAGAAACGGCAGACCTCAGATATGATTGGCTGGCTGGGAAGCCGTGCAGGCCCTGATATGTAAATTTGAATGTCTCAGTCCTCACAGAGGACCTGGCAAAAATACATAGAAATAGTATGATTAAGCATAAATACTACATTTAGCAGAAATACTGTATTAAGCGGCACGGTGGTTAGCACTGTTGCCGCACAGCAAGAAGGTCCTGAGTTCAATTCCACCATCAGGCCGGGGTCTTTCTGTGTGGAGTTTGCATGTTCTCCCCGTGTTTGCGTGGGTTCCCTCCGGGTACTCCAGCTTCCTCCCACCGTCCAAAGACATGCAGCTTGTGGGGATAGGTTAATTGGATAATCCAAATTGTCACTAGGTGTGAATGTGAGTGTGAATGGTTGTCTGTCCTTGTGTGTTGGCCCTGCGACAGACTGGCGACCTGTACCCCGCCTCTCGCCCTATGATAGCTGGGATAGGCTCCAGCGCCCCCCGCGACCCTGAAAAGGATAAGCAGAAGCGAATGGATGGATGGACTGTATTAAGCACAAATCCTATAAAAAGCAAAAATACTGTACTATGATTTGGTAGAAAAACTATAATTAATCAGAAATACTATATTTGGCAGAAATACTGTAATCAGCACATATACTGTAACATGACAGAAATTCCTCCACTTAGTAGTAATACTATAACATAACACAAATGTTATGATGAGTTGAGCGGCTGGTACTCTGGTGCAGTCAGCACAATCTGGAGCTGAACACTCTTAAAACTGTAGAGATGACAGTGGACTTCAGGAGACATCCCTCAACTCTGCCCCCCCTCATCATATCAGACAGCCCTGTGTCGACTGTGGAGATCTTCAAGTTGCTGGGTACCACCATCTCCCAGGACCTGAAGTGGGAGACCAACATCAACTCCATCCTCAAAAAGACCCAGCAGAGGATGTACTTCCTGAGACAACTGGGGAAGTACAGTCTTCCACAGGAGCTGCTGATCCAGTTCTACACTGCAGTCATTGGCCGTTTATCAATGCCCAAGTACGCGAGTACGTACTCGCGTTCTCGGTGAGTACGTACTCGCCGAGAACGCACGGGAGTACGTACCCGCCGAGAACGCGAGCACGGACTCGTGATTTGTACAGTCGGAACACCAGCGTACGTGATGATGTCACAGGTCCGGAGTTTTTACTGCCGTCCCCTCTTAATGTAACTGTGAGTAACATGTTATGAAGCTTAACTTTAATCACAGCCAAACCGGTTTACTCAGGAACAAATAAAACACTGAAATAAACCAAACATTAACATTTAGAAGTGATCTAAGTGACTTATATATCATTTGTAACCACACTAGCGAAACCTCTAATAATAAAAATAGTGTACATGTACATACGTGTACATACCTTACTAAAAACAAGCAGGTGAGATGTTAGAACGCTTTTATTTCTATTCTAGTGGACACTCAATACTATAGACAACTGCTGGGGTTTCTTTAACCTGAGTAGTGAGAAGTCCGCGAGCCGGGGGGGGGGGGTGAAAACGATGTGCCGGGAGTCCGCTGTTGAGTTTTGGACGAAATGCATTCTGGGATATATAGCTGTCCCAAGTCCACACAGATGCATGCTCGATAAAACGGGCGGATCGAGAACACATCCGGGACTTTTTCGCGTTCTCGGCTTGATGCGTACTTCAAATTGGAACAGTACTTGGTCTCCGACTGATGACGTATCACGAGTACACGAGAACGCAAGTACGCACAAGTACGCATATTGATAAACGCCCATTGAGTCTGTCCTGTGCTCCTCCATCACAGTCTGGTATGGTGCAGCCACTAAACAGGACAGGTGCAGACAGCAGCGGACTGTACGGGCAGCAGAAAGGATCATCGGCGCCCCCCTGCCCTCCATCCAGGATCTGTACCTCTCAAGAACCAGGAAACGGGCAGGGAAAATCATCACAGACCCCTCACACCCTGGACACAGACTTTTTGATCTGCTGCCCTCTGGCAGACGGTACAGAAGCCTGCAAACCAGGACCACCCGACACAGGAACAGTTTCTTTCCCCTCACCATCTCCCTTCTAAACAGTTGAACTGTCACACTCCTCCCACTGCCAGACTGCAACTGCACCTTATGTACATTCTGTAGTATTCATTCCACCTCATTTCATTTCTGTATTTTATGTATATACGTTTAGATTAGTTTTTTATAGTTGGTTTACACAGCTTTGTGTATGTATGTGTATGCATGTGTAATGTATATATAGATACGTGTGTGTGTGGGTGCGTGTGTGTGTGTGAGATTTACATTGCTGTGCTCGAGAGCCACCATCTACCGGAACCAAATTCCTTGTATTTGTCTGCACATATACTTGGCCAATAAACACGATTCTGATGATTTGGCACAAAAACCATGATTTGGCAAAAATACTATGATTTAGCAGACATACTATGATTGAGCAGAAGTACTAAGATGTAGTAAAAGTACTTTGATTTAAGAGAAATCCAATTAGGGAGGAGTAATACTTTAAAATGGGAGAAATATTGATACACACACACATTCACAGAGCCTAAAGGGAAGAGTATTTGTGCCATGGAGTGTTAAGAAGAATCTGAGGTCCATATTAGAAAAGCTGGTAAAAAGTTTTCAGAATTGTAATAAATGATGAATATGAATTAGTGGTCTGTGATAGTGTATTAATTTGTAGGGCAAAAAACAGGTTGTCCAAGGTGGAGTTGAACCCACGACCTTTGGGTTGCAGACCTGTGTCATTACCAGCTGCGCCACTGGGAAAGAAAGTGAGCACTTGGGAAACAGGGTGATGAGCAGTCAGAATTAGATCGTGGTGTGAGGCAAAGAGCGCCGTTTTTTGGAGTTACAAAACGTCGTGTAACTCCAAAACTAGGTGGACTAGAAGCATAATTCTTGTACTGGGTGAATCAGCGGACTTTGGTGTACTTTGACTGCGATTTTCATTACTCTTTGTACATCCGTCGCTGAGATATGACGAGAGAAGAAACTGCAGACCTCAGATATGATTGGCTGGCTGGGAAGCTGGCAGAAATATATAGTAATAGTGTGATTAAGCATAAATACTACATTTAGCAGAAATACTGTATTAAGCACAAATCCTATAAAAAGCAGAAATACTATATTAAGCACAAATCCTATAAAAAGCAGAAATACTATATTAAGCAATATAAAAATCCTATAAAAATGGTATAAAAAGCAAAAATACTGTAATATGATTTGGTAGAAAAACTATAATTAATCAGAAACACTATATTTGGCAGAAATACTGTAATCAGCACATATACTGTAACATGACAGAAATTCCTCCACTTAGTAGTAATACTATAACATAACACAAATGTTATGATGAGTTGAGCGGCTGGTACTCTGGTGCAGTCAGCACAATCTGGAGCTGAACACTCTTAAAACTGTAGAGATGACAGTGGACTTCAGGAGACATCCCTCAACTCTGCCCCCCCTCATCATATCAGACAGCCCTGTGTCGACTGTGGAGATCTTCAAGTTGCTGGGTACCACCATCTCCCAGGACCTGAAGTGGGAGACCAACATCAACTCCATCCTCAAAAAGACCCAGCAGAGGATGTACTTCCTGAGACAACTGGGGAAGTACAGTCTTCCACAGGAGCTGCTGATCCAGTTCTACACTGCAGTCATTGAGTCTGTCCTGTGCTCCTCCATCACAGTCTGGTATGGTGCAGCCACTAAACAGGACAGGTGCAGACTGCAGCGGACTGTACGGGCAGCAGAAAGGATCATCGGCGCCCCCCTGCCCTCCATCCAGGATCTGTACCTCTCAAGAACCAGGAAACGGGCAGGGAAAATCATCACAGACCCCTCACACCCTGGACACAGACTTTTTGATCTGCTGCCCTCTGGCAGACGGTACAGAAGCCTGCAGACCAGGACCACCCGACACAGGAACAGTTTCTTTCCCCTCGCCATCTCCCTTCTAAACAGTTGAACTGTCACACTCCTCCCACTGCCAGACTGCAACTGCACCTTATGTACATTCTGTAGTATTCATTCCACCTCATTTCATTTCTGTATTTTATGTATATACGTTTAGATTAGTTATTTATAGTTGGTTTACACAGCTTTGTGTATGCATGTGTAATGTATATATAGATACGTGTGTGTGTGTGTGTGTGTGTGTGTGTGTGTGTGTGAGATTTACATTGCTGTGCTCGAGAGCCACCATCTACCGGAACCAAATTCCTTGTATTTGTATGCACATATACTTGGCCAATAAACATGATTCTGATGACTTGGCACAAAAACCATGATTTAGCAGAAATACTATGATTGAGCAGAAGTACTAAGATGTAGTAAAAGTACTTTGATTTAAGAGAAATCCAATTATGGAGGAGTAATACTTTAAAATGGGAGAAATATTGATACACACACACATTCACAGAGCCTAAAGGGAAGAGTATTTGTGCCATGGAGTGTTAAGAAGAATCTGAGGTCCATATTAGAAAAGCTGGTAAAAAGTTTTCAGAATTGTAATAAATGATGAATATGAATTAGTGGTCTGTGATAGTGTATTAATTTGTAGGGCAAAAAACAGATTCTTCAAGGTGGAGTTGAACCCACGACCTTCGGGTTGCAAACCTGTGTCATTACCAGCTGCGCCACTGGGAAAGACAGCGTGCTCTTGGGAAACAGGGTGATGAGCAGTCAGAATTAGATCGCGGTGAAAGGCAAAGAGCGCCGTTTTTTGGAGTTACAAAACGTCATGTAACTCCAAAACTAGGTGGACTAGAAGCATAATTCTTGTACTGGGTGAATCAGCGGACTTTGGTGTACTTTGACTGCGATTTTCATTACTCTTTGTACATCCGTCGCTGAGATATGACGAGAGAAGAAACTGCAGACCTCAGATATGATTGGCTGGCTGGGAAGCTGGCAGAAATATATAGTAATAGTGTGATTAAGCATAAATACTACATTTAGCAGAAATACTGTATTAAGCACAAATCCTATAAAAAGCAGAAATACTATATTAAGCAATATAAATATCCTATAAAAATGGTATAAAAAGCAAAAATACTGTAATATGATTTGGTAGAAAAACTATAATTAATCAGAAATACTATACTGGGCAGAAATACTATATTTAGCACAAATCTTATAAAATAGCAGAAATAGTATGATTCAGCACAATAGTAATAACTTAAACAGAAAAATTGGAAAAGCAAAATGGACAGCTGAAAAAATGCTGAACATGCTAAGGGTCCTTCAAATGTACTTGTTAAATGAAAAAAAAACTCAGCAAAAAAAGTGTAACAGTCACACAATCACAAATATGGAAACATATGGAAACACACATGCACAGAGAGACACACAGGATCAAATTCAGTCAACCAGCCTAAATATATTGAATTTAAATCATACAATAAGATGCTCCCATAAAAACTCTGTCTCGCCCTCTCTTTCTCTCTCTCTGTCACACACACACACACACACACACACACACACACATACATAGGGAGAGACAAGCAAGTTTCTAGGTCAGTCAAGCAGCCTGGGAGCTGCTAAATTTGAATCCACCAATCAGAGAGGCTGTGTACTTTTTCCCGCCAAAACAGGTGCAGCCGTTTTACACACTCATCACAGAGAGAGACAGGATTTCTGCAGTGTATTTCTCATAGTGAGGATTCCTCTCAAACAAATGGCCATAATTTCCTAACCGTAGGGGCTAGAACGGTCATTCTTACACCGTTTTGTTCAGAAGAGATGGGGGAATCTTAAAGTGTTGACAATTTATCATTAAAATATGAATTATTAAAGATATTTGACTTCTAATGCACCATAACTGAGTAGAGCAAAGCAAAAACTGCCTTGACTTGCCCTCAAACAACGCTTTCTAACTCTAAATCTATTTGGAGTATCAATATCATTCTTTCACCGTAAGAGACAGCAGGCTTTGGTGAACAATCATGGAAATTTTCAGGTCTCTGTGGAAATCCATTAAAAAGATATGACGAGAGAAAAAAGTGGTTCATTTCCAGAGTTTGAAATCTGAAGAAATCTGAGTGAAGGACGAATTTCCTACCCTCAAACAAGTCTAACTCATTTCAGAACGGTAATAGGTGAGAAAATAATTCTTGAATTGTGAGCGTCAGGAGTGTCTGAAGATATACTGGGACAAGCCTCATGTCTTAACTTTGCTTCGTTAAGGAGATATGACGATTCGAATATGCCTCTCATTACAGAAATCAAGCGGTGATTTTGAACAAGCTCTCCATTGACTTTCTATGGAGAGTTTTGCGACTTTGTGTTGGTCTGAGGAGATTTGCCAAAATTCTATAAATCTCACAACAATGATGGTGACATTTTCTGAAAGCCAGCAAAAATGCCTACGTTTTGATGTATAATTTGTGTGGGTTGAGTGAAAATTGAGTGAGTAGCAAGAAGTTGTTCGGACATGAAGAGAAAATTGCCAAAGGTACAGTGGCTCACTTAGAACCAACTGCATAGCAACCATAACAACGCATGTATTTTGTGAAAAATCACAAAGATGAAACTCAAAACTTAAAGAGGGATAAGATGAAAACGGTAACAGATATGAAAAAGCTGAATCATTCATGAATAGCCCAATAATTTGTGAACATTTTAAAGTTTGAATGGTTGTTCTACGTGAAAGTAGGAAAAAGTAGTTAAGTTTCAAAAACAAGCAAGTTTTAGCAGAATTGCGGAAGTTTCCCATTCATTTCAATGGGACAAATTAAAGGAAAAAAGCTTAATATTTTAAAAAGTATAATAGCATAAAATACCAAAAGTCATAGCCATCATTAGCAGAAATAGCAGAATAGTTTAAAATTTGAACGGTGAAAATCGGCTGAAAATTGTTAAAGTAGTTAAGTGCCAAAAAACGTACAAAAAGTGGCAACTAGAATAAAGTATAAAGAATAAAGAGAAACAGGAACTCAATAGTGTGGATGCATAAAGCATCCACACAATAAAGAGAAACAGGAACTCAATAGTGTGGATGCATAAAGCATCCACACAACTAGAAAAATTTGCATTTCCTGCGAAAACGCAGTGTGGATGCTGTAACGCTGAAGCTGTCTGCTAAAAATAGCTGAAAAAGCTGAAAAGTTGCAGAAATTGTAAAAACTTTGCAGAAGCAAAGGAACTTTGCTAAAATGTAGTAATTTAGCAGAACTACAATATCTTAGAGGAAACATAATACTCGGCAGAAATACAATAGCATAGCGGAACTTAGCAGAAACATTGTAACTCACCAGAAACGTGATAACTTCTCAAAAATACAAGAATTTAGGAAAAATAGTATAAGATAACAGAAAGAATATATTTAGCCAAACATTCTTAAACATTACAGAAATACTATGATTTAGAAAAACAGTACAACATAGCAGAAATGCTGTGATTTACCAGAGACACTGTAATATACTATGAATTTTAAATAAATACTATGTTTTAGCAAAAATACTCCCGTTTAGCACAAATATTATAACATAGCAGAAATACTACTCTATAGCAGAAATGCTATATTTAGAAAGAAAAATATAATATAGTAGAAATACTATGATTTAGCAGAAATCCTACAATATACCTTAATAACAATGATTTAGAACAGATACTATGATTGAGCAGAATAGTAATAACTTAAGTGAAAATATTGGAAAGGTAAAATGACAAGCTGAATAAAAACTGAACATGGTTAACTTCGCTGAAAACTATTTTTTGTTCACCTGTGAAAAAATAAAATAAAAATACATTTAGAAAAAAAACAAATACGAACAGCCAACATATACACACAAAATCAAATATGGATATACAAATCAACAAATACACAAGAAATCAAATATGGATACACAAATGTACAGAGAGACACACACAGACAGGGTCTATGCCAGTCAACCAGTCTGAATATATTATATTTTTATCCAACAATGAGATGCTGCCCTAAAAAGGGTCTTTGTGTGTGTGTCTTTCTTTCTCTCTCTCTCTTACACACACACACACACACACACACACACACACACACACACAGCAGCATCAGCAAGTGAACAGGGGCTGTGAACAGCATGTTTCTAGGTCAGTCAAACAGCTGTGAGCTTCTTAATTTGAATCCACCAATCAGAGAGGCTGTGTGCTTTTTCCCGCCAAAACTGGTGCACCAAGTGCAGGCTTTTACACACGCAACACAGAGAGAGACAGGATTTTTGCAGTCTATTTCTCATAGTCAGGATTCCCCTCAAACAAACAGACATAAATTCCTAACCGTAGGGGCTAAAACGGTCATTCTTAGACCGTTTTGTTCAGAAGACATGGGGGAATCTTGAAATGTTGACGATTTAAAATAAAAATATGAAACATTAGAGATATATGAGATAGATGATTGGTTGGCTTAGAAGCCACGAAGGTCCCAATATGCAAATTTGAATGTGCCAGCCCTCAGATATGATTGGCTGGCTGGGAAGCCATGAAGGCAACAATATGCAAATTTGAATGTGCCAGGCCTCAGATATGATTTGTTGTCTTAGAAGCCATGAATGCCCCAATATGCAAATTTGAATGTGCCAGCCATCAGATATGATTGGTTGTCTTAGAAGCCATATAAAAAGCAGTAAAACTGTACTATGATTTGGTAGAAAAACTGTAAGTAATCAAAAATACTATATTTGGCAGAAATACTATTTTTAGCAGAAACACTATATTTAGCACAAATCTTGTGAAATAGCAGAAATAGTATGATTTAGCAGAAATGCTGTATTAAGCACAAATCCCACAAAATAGCAGAAATAGTATGATTTAGCAGAAATGCTGTATTTAGCACAAATACTGAAAAGCAGCAGAAATGCTATGACTTAGCACAATAGTAATAACTTAAATAGAAAAATTGGAAAAGCAAAATGAACAGCTGAAAAAATCCTGAACATGCTAAGGGTCCCTCAAATTTAATTGTTAAATGAAAAAAAATCAGCAAAAAAAAGTATAACAGTCACACAATCACAAATATGGACACATATGGAAACACACATGTAGAGAGAGACACACAGGATCAAATTCAGTCAACCAGTCTAAATATATTGAATTTAAATCATACAATAAGATGCTCCCATAAAAACTCTCTCTCGCCCTCTCTGTCACACACACACACACACAAACACACACACACACACACAGGGAGAGAAAATCAAGTTTCTAGGTCAGTCAAGCAGCCTGGGAGCTGCTAAATTTGAATCCACCAATCAGAGAGGCTGTGTACTTTTTCCCGCCAAAACAGGTGCACCTGTTTTTACACACACGCAGCACAGAGACAGGATTTGTGCAGTCTATTTTTCATAGTGAGGATTCCCCTCAAACAAATGGCTATAATTTCCTAACTGTAGGGGCTAGAACAGTCATTCTTACACCGTTTTGTTCAGAAGAGATGGGGGAATCTTAAAATCTTGACAATTTATCATTAAAATATGAATTATTGAAGATATTTGACTTCTAATGCACCATAACTGAGTAGAGGCAAAGCGAAAACTGCCTTGACTTGCCCTCAAACAACGCTTTCTAACTGTAAATCTATTTGGAGTATCGATATCATTCTTTCACCGTAAGAGACAGCAGGCTTTGGTGAACATTCATGGAAATTTTCAGGTCTGTGTGGAAATCCATCAAAAAGATATGACGAGAGAAAAAAGTGCCTCATTTCCAGAGTTTGAAATCTGAAGAAATCTGAGCGAGGGACAAATTTCCTACCCTCAAACAAACCCAATTCATGGCCAAATGGTAATAGGTGAGAAAAAAATTCTTGAATTGTGAGCGTCAGGAGTGTCTGAAGATATATTGGCACAAGCCTCATGTCTTAACTTCGCTTCGTTCGGGAGATATGACGATTCGAAAATGCCTCTCATTACAGAAATCCAGCGGTGATTTTGAACAAACTCTCCATTGACTTTGTATGGTGAGTTTTCAGACTTTGTGTTAGTCTGAGGAGATTTGCCAAAATTCTATTATACAGAAATACTGTAATCAGCACATATACTGTAACATGACAGAAATTCCTCCACTTAGTAGTAATACTATAAAATAACACAAATATTATGATTTGGCACAAAAACCATGATTTGGCAAAATACTATGATTGAGCAGAAGTACTAAGATGTAGTAAAAGTACTTTGATTTAACAGAAATACAATTATGGAGGAGTAATACTTTAAAATGGGAGAAATATTGATACACACACACATACACAGAGCCTAAAGGGAACAGTATTTGTGCCATGGAGTGTTAACAAGAATGTGAGGTCCATATTAGAAAAGCTGCTAAAATCATAAAAGTTTGCAGAATTGTAATAAATGATCAATATGAATTAGTGGTCTGTGATAGTGTAGTAAATTGTAGGTAAAAAAAACATGTTGACCAAGGTGGAATTGAACCCACGACCTTTGGGTTGCAGACCTGTGTCATTACAAACTGTGCCACTGGGAAAGAGAACGGAAACCTGGAAAACAGGGTGATGAGCAGTTAGAATTAGATCTCGGTGAGAGGCAAAGAGCGCCGTTTTTTGGAGTTACAAAACGTCGTGTAACTCAAAAACTAGGTGGACTAGAAGCATAATTCTTGTACTGGGTGAATCAGCGGACTTTGGTGTACTTTGACTGCGATTTTCATTACTCTTTGTACATCCGTCGCTGAGATATGACGAGAGAAGAAACGGCAGACCTCAGGTATGATTGGCTGGCTGGGAAGCCGTGCAGGCCCTGATATGTAAATTTGAATGTCTCAGTCCTCACAGAGGACCTGGCAAAAATATATAGAAATAGTATGATTAAGCATAAATACTACATTTAGCAGAAATACTGTATTAAGCACAAATCCTATAAAAAGCAAAAATACTATATTAAGCAATATAAATATCCTATAAAAATCCTATAAAAGCAAAAATACTGTACTATGATTTGGTAGAAAAACTATAATTAATCAGAAATACTATATTTGGCAGAAATACTATATTTAGCACAAATCTTATAAAATAGCAGAAATAGTATGATTTAGCACAATAGTAATAACTTAAACAGAAAAATTGGAAAAGCAAAATGGACAGCTGAAAAAATGCTGAACATGCTAAGGATCCTTCAAATGTAATTGTTAAATGAAAAAAAATCAGCAAAAAAAAGTATAACAGTCACACAATCACAAATATGGACACATATGGAAACACAAATGCACAGAGAGACACACAGGATCAAATTCAGTCAACCAGTCTAAATATATTGAATTTGAATCTTACAATGAGATGATCCCATAAAAAGGCTTTCTCTCTCTCTCTCTCTCTCTCTCTGTCACACACACACACACACACACACACACACACACAAGATCCAATTCAGTCAACCATTCTAAATACATTGAATTTAAATCTTACAATGAGATCAGCCCATAAAAAGGCTTTCTCTGTCTCTCTGTCTCTCTCTCTCTGTCTCACACACACACACACACACGCACACGCACACACACACAGGGAGAGAGAAGTAAATTTCTAGCTCAGTCAAGCAGCCTGGGAGCTGCTGAATTTGAATCCACCAATCAGAGAGCCTGTGCACTTTTTCCCGCCAAAACAGGTGCACGCAGCACAGAGAGACTCAGGATTTTTGCAGTCTATTTCTCATAATGACGACTCCCCTCAAACAAATGACCATAATTTCCTAACCGTAGGGGCTAGAACGGTCATTCTTACACCGTTTTGCTCAGAAGAGATGGGGGAATCTTAAAGTGTTGACAATTTATCATTAAAATATGAATTATTAAAGATATTTGACTTCTAATGCACCATAACTGAGTAGAGCAAAGCAAAAACTGCCTTGACTTGCCCTCAAACAACGCTTTGTAACTAAATCTATTTGGAGTATCAATATCATTCTTTCACCGTAAGAGACAGCAGGCTTTGGTGAACATTCATGGAAATTTTCAGGTCTCTGTGGAAATCCATTAAAAAGATGTGACGAGAGAAAAAGTGGTTCATTTCCAGAGTTTGAAATCTGAGCGAAGGACGAATTTCCTACCCTCAAACAAGTCTAACTCATTTCAGAACGGTAATAGGTGAGAAAGAAATTCTTGAATTGTGAGTGTCAGGAGTGTCTGAAGATATACTGGGACAAGCCTTATGTCTTAACTTTGCTTCGTTAAGGAGATATGATGATTCGAATATGCCTCTCATTACGGAAATCAAGCGGTGATTTTGAACAAGCTCTCCATTGACTTTCTATGGAGAGTTTTGCGACTTTGTGTTGGTCTGAGGAGATTTGCCAAAATTCTATAAATCCCACAACAATGATAGTGACATTTTCGGAAAGCCAGCAAAAATACCTACCTTTTGATGTATAATTTGTGGAAGTTGAGTGAAAATTGAGCAAGTAGCAAGAAGTTGTTCGGACATGAAGAGAAGACTGCAAAACCTTCAGTGGCACACTGGAAGCCAAGTGCATAGCAACCATAACAACGCATGTATTTTGTGAAAAATCACAATTTTGCAACTAAAAACTTTAAGAGGCATAAAAGTAAAATGGTAAAAGATTTGAAAAAGCTGATTTATTCCTGAATAGCCCAATAATTTGTGAACATTTTAAAGTTTAAATGGTTGTTCTACGTGAAAATATGAGGAAGTAGTTAAGTTTCAAAAACAAGCAAATTTTAGCAGAATTGCAGAAGTTTCCCATTCATTTCAATGGGACAAATTAAGCTTAATATTTTAAAAAGTATAATAGTGAAAAATACCAAAAGACATAGCCATCATTAGCAGAAATAGCAGAATAGTTTAAAATTTGAACGGTGAAAATCGGCTGAAAATTGTTAAAGTAGTTAAGTGCCAAAAAGTGTACGGAAGTCCCAAGAGGAACTCAATAGTGTGGATGCTTAACCAGCATCCACACAATAAGAATAATAAATCTGTCGAATAGTAATAAGTGTGCCATTACATAGGCACACTTAATAATAAATCTGTCGAATAGTAATAAGTGTGCCATTACATAGGCACACTTAATAATAAATCTGTCGAATAGTAATAAGTGTGCCATTACATAGGCACACTTAATAATAAAATGACAACGCCACCTGGGGGGAAATTCTAGCCCCCAGGAAATATGAACCGTAGAAATAAAATGTAATTAAAACAACAACGTTCGCACAGGTTCAGGGATGCACACTGAGGCCGGCTCAAATATGAACACAATTTTATTTATTAATGTAAAATGAAAACAAAACAATGGCGCACTGAATGTCTAAAACGGTGTCCCAAATTACAACAAAAATAAACATACAACTGGGACTTACCAGCAGCGGTGGACCAAAAGAAAACCACACAAAAAAACCCCACTATAGTCTATTCACCTGGTGCTGTACAACAAAAGAAGTGTGGAAAACGACCTGCTCCTTAAGGTCCCACAGCCGCTGGTAGATCCTCAGTTCGCTGGAATAAAAGCACAAGACATACACATTAAAAAGATAAAAACATGGGACATAAACAGGCTCTCTATACACTAAAAAAAGAAATTAAAAGAAAACGGAGATCTGCAATAAAACACGCCCACATACACACCACAGAGTACCAACTGGAAATACTTTTACTCTGCGAGCCAGCCCACAGCTGGTGCTGGATCCAATTGTCTGTAGCCCACTCAGTCTCGTGCAGCTCTCCACAACTGGGAGAAAAGGGAGAGGCAGTACCAGTTTTGTATCACCAGCCCAATATGCAGCTGAGGATCGCCCCGACAGCCGCGAAAGCTGGAGTGAAACTATAGTCCAAAAGGGGCTTAGCGGGACACCCAAAGCCCCAGGGGCGAGGCGAGGCAAGCAACAGGAACAAAACTGGACAGCCAACAGATTGGAACACAATATAAAACAAGGCAAGACAGCAGCTAGGCAGGCGCCTCGACTCTTTGCTTAAAAATCAGGCAGTTGGTCCCTGAGAGGGTGCGGCAGCAATCAAACCCTACAAACAAAAAAAGGGCAAAGCTAACCTTAGTCTTCTTTAATTTACAAATACTAGCAGCTATAATATAAGCGGCTTACTCCAAGACTGGAGGCGTTGTACTGCACGGTGGACGCAACTCACGCGTCTCTTCACCACGGCTGGAGTAAAGAAAAGAGAAACCTCCACTCTATAGCGGGCCGCAGAAATATGACTACTAGTTCCCGACTTTTGAGAGGAATCAGAGATCAAAAGGAGGCCTACCTGTAGCAGTCACACGATCTGATCGCATTGGTAAATTAAGCAATAGGCCAGCATTTACCAATGCGTCGCACCAGAAGCTCGGGAGGAATGATCCAACAAGAAAAACCGGCATGGGTCTCCAGCTAGCCAATCATCGGTGAGTCTTGGCGCTCTTGGATTTGCTTGAAGAGAAAGGCGGTCTCACTCCCTAAGAGGTCCAGGGCTGTAACAAGAAAAACCAATATAGATTCAATTAATATAAACTAAGAAAAATAAACTAAAAACCAACATCTCACTAAAATCAACATCATAAGCTAACAGTCAACTAAAATAAACAACATCTCACATTGTGTTAAAGGCCAGGGCGAAGAGATGAGTTTTCAGAAGTTATTTAAAAACAGGCAGAGAAGAAGCCTGTCTAATCTCTAAAGGCAGATTGTTCCACAGTTTTGGATCTGCTACAGCAAAAGCACAATCTCCTCTCAGTTTGTGCTTAGTCCTGGGTACAGCTGATCAGCTGACATGAGAGAGAGCGGGTGGGTGTATAAGGCTGTAGCAGCTCAGAGAGATACGAAAATAGGGGAAATGTGCTCAAACTTTCCAGTGGCAGTTAAAAGACAAGCTGCAGCATTTTGCACTTTCTGTAGATGAGTAATGTATGAAGCACTGACCTCTATATAAAGGGCATTACAGTAATCCAAGGCGTGGATAACTGCCTCATAGTGCTGCCGTAAAAGAATTGGCTTTATTTTAGCCAACTGTCTTAGCAAAAAGAAGTTTGATTTTATTACTACCTGAATCTGACTGTTAAGCTTCAGTTCAGACCCCCAGGTTTGACCCCCAGGTTCGTGATAGTTAGCTTATTATACTGGGCCAAAAAAAATCTAAATACACATTGCAGGTCTCAGTGGGTCTACCAAAAATTAAAGGAGTTAATTTTTGGTATAGTCACAGAGACTGACACAAAGAGGTCTCTCTGCCAAGTAGGACCTGCAGTGCTGTATTCCTAATGCCCACCTACTGCTCCAAACGAGATAGTAAAATAGCATGATCCACTTTATCAAAGTCCAGCTGTCAAACCTAAAAGCATGAGAACAACACAGTCGCCAGCATCAGTAGCTAAAAATATGTCAATAAAAATTTTTAAAAGGGCTAATTCGATGCCATGTAACGATTTAAAGCCAGACTGGAAAACCTCTGAAACATTTTGATTGTGCAATTCATATATGCTGTTCTTTATTCACTATAAATAAACTTACTGTCCCTAACCAGGAAGTCTTGCATTTGGATCCTGTTTTTGCTGTTATTTCCTGTTCTTTCCCTGAACCTGGCACTTGACCTCTAACCTTGACCTTAAAGTAAATCAGATTCAAACTCAGAGACTTTAGTATATATGTTATGAATTTCAAAATCCTACTTTGCAAGGATTCCCAATTGCATTCACAAGCGTTGGTGTCCATGCTGCCTTTCTGCTCTCCTGGCAGGGTGGTAACAATACCCCATCAGCCTTTTATAGCTGTGGGTAAAAACTATCAAAGTGGGCCTGGAGGCCTGTATGTGACTGTGGACTCAAATGTAGAACAAGATATGGAGATAGCTGAGTTGATTTTACACAAGGTTTATTTGTAAATATAAACAAAGAATTAAATAAAACGAGGGATTCGTGGTGTGGTGATCTAAAGTGGCAAACTGAACAGAGGAGACAGTAGTCATATGAAAGTTATCCAGGAGGAAATGAATGTTAAGGGAGGAACTTGGCTTACTTGGCCGGTGGAGTCTTTCGGCTTAAAGGGAGAGATCTTGTTCTTAGCATTCAGCTGACTCCTAAAGGACTTGTTAGTGGTAAATGGACTGATTCTTATATAACACTTTTCTACTCACCCAGAGTACTGAAAGTGCTTTATACAACATGCCACATTCTCAAGAGCACTGCTTTCTATGCTTTTAAGTGCCTACGAACTACAATTCACACACATTCATCCACTGATGGATGCATCAGTGAGCAACTTGGGGTTAATATCTTGCCAAAGGATATTTGGAATGCAGACCAGCAATCTTCTGATAAGTAGATGATCTGCTCTACCTCCTGAGCTACAGCCACCCCTGTCTTATCCTCTGCAGGTAGTTGGTGATTGCAGCTTTCCTAGCAGCGTCTTCATGGTTCCCATTTGGTTTCCAGGTACTTGAAGCTGTCCTCGATGTCTACAATGTTGCCTTCTAGTAGTTCTATCTCCTCAGTTCTGACTACCTTCCCTCTCTTTGTTATCATCTGACCACACTTCTCCAGCCCGAATGACATTCTGATGTCCAAAAGGCAGTACACAGCTGTTTCACACCTTAAGGTTCACACTCCCTTGCTACCTCCCAGAGTCCTCAAAGAGACAAAAGATTCTTCCTGTGGAGTTGTCTGCTGCCCCCAACTTCCTTACTAGACCCCCACCATTTGTCTTACTGTATGAGTGTGAGACATGTTAAAATCCAGTGGCACCAAGGCATTATACAATAAAATAATGTGATGAATACATAAGTAAAAGAAATTCCTATACACTTGTTAATGATCTCACTGAGGAGGTTCAGGCCTATGCATGAACAGCAGTGGGGACAGAACCTCTCCTTTATATATTCAACACTTGATAGTGACTTGTGCTATGGGCTTGAAGTTGGCCTCTAGTGTTGTTCGTTACATCCCCATTGAGTTCCTGATGAAGGCTCTGTGTCAGGTGAACTGAACTTCAGGTAAGAAGTTATGACCTGCAGTCTATCTGGGTCAGATATAAACCAAGTTTAGGTGGAGTTTATTTTCATTATGCTGACTTTTTCGTACTGGGTACTAGCTAGCATGACGGAGTTTCTATACAGCTGGGTGGGTGATATGATGTTATTGATAGTGAACTTTATTTTATTCATAAGGTTAGTTAGTACACTTGTCAACCGTCCCCTACAAAACGGAATGGTATCGTATTCAGAGAAAATATTACGCATTTCGTATTGAGGTGAAAAGGAGCACAGTTTGTCCCGGACTTCAGCTACAATGAAAAAGACACAAAGCTGGATTATTCTGTGTCTTTGCTGCACAGCTGCCTCTTCTTCTCTCATTCTCTCCCCCTCCCTCTCCTGTTTCTACTTCAATCATGAAACTGATCAATGATCAGCTGATCGGCTTTTCTGACGCAAGTCCATCTTTCTTGTTTGTTTATCGCCCACTTTGCGCCAGAAAGAAGAAACCACCGGAGGTCAGTTAAACAACAGCAGCACGTTTAAGCTTGATCAGCTGTTGTTAGAATTTATTTAATATTACCTCCTAGTATCAGCTGATGTTTGCTGGAGCCACAGCTGTAAAAGCTGCTGGTCATGATATCAGTTTGGATATGTGGTAAGAGGGAAACATGAAGATGAAACCAGGAGATGTCCTGAATCATCACAGCTGAACAGGTGATGGAGAAACAGGGTTAACTTTAGGTGACATGAATGAGTTAAAGGGAGGTTATAAACTGTTTCTGAGACAAATAACACCAGGATTGTTTTTTTTTTTTATGTAGCTGACAGATGGTAACTGTGCAGGGGCGGATCTAGCAAAGTTTTGCCAGGGGCCCAGGTAGGGCATTAACAGGGAGAGGGGGGGCACAAAGAAATAATTTTCTTTCTTATTCTCATTTAAAATATCTAGCTTTTAAAAAATAATTATCTGAATCTTACAATAAACGATTGATAGATTGATAAATATATACAATAAAAACAGTGTACATCACTGTCACAACAGCGTTTGTTTTCATTCAAAGGCTTTATGATTTTTCCTATAATGGTGGGCCGGGCTCTAGTCAAAATGTTTTTTGTCCCAGTCCAGCCCTGTACAGAGGTGGAGGCAGACGTTTGAAACACCCGGGGCTTAGCCCTAAAGGGTAGTATGCATGTGGGATTGGGGGAGGGGGGGTCAACCAGACCCAGAACTGATCCAGAATTAAAACAGGACTACAACAGTTCAAAATCAGGACTACTTAGGACTTAACCAAGACAGAACCAGAATCAGAACTAGATGATAGTAGCACTAAAAATCATCTTATTTTTAGTGCTACTCCACTTATTTTTTAATTCTACCAAAGTACACTATTTAGAAAAGTTTATATAATTATTTAGCCTTGTTGTGCAAACAAGCCTGCATAACTTAATAAAAAATAGAAATTGAAAAATAACAAACCTAAAAAGAAACACTAGCTACGAGATACATGAGTACCTATGATACGGTGATACTTTTGGTAAACAACCATTTGACTAACACGTGTGTCTCACCTGCTCTTGTTCCATCTCTGTTCTGTCCTCATTCTCCATCTCCTTCTCTGCTCCTCTCTCTCCCTCTCTGCTCCTCTCTCTCCCTCTTTGTGCTGACAATCAAATATACAGTGGAAACCAGATATTTACACACTCTTTAGATAAAAACACAAACACTTTTTAATTGCAACATCAAATCAGACTAAATGTTTATTTTTTAGATTGATAAATATAAAAACATATTTGTTAACTTTAAGAGTACAGAGAGAAACTATCTGTATTTCTTAATTGTAAATGGCACCAAATTGTATTCAAAATTGAGCCACACTTATAGAGCTCCACAATTCTTTTCCTGGTGTTTTGGTTGACATCTTTTGATTTTCCCATGTCAAAGAAACAGGCTCTGTGTTTTGCCTTATATGCATCCACAGCTGTGCCACCAATTTACTCAAATGGACTCTAACCTATCAGAAGCTTCTTCAGCTCACAATGGAATCGTCTGGAGTTTTCTTATTAATTAACAATAAACTTAGTGTATATGTACTCCTAAATTTGATGAAAGTGATAAAAACAACTCTGTCTCTCTTTATTCTGACATTTAACTAATTCAAAAATGTTTCAATATTTATTTATCTAAAACAAAACAAGTTTACTCTAAATTGATGTGGTATAGTAAAAAAAATGTTCTTGTGTTTTCCATAAAGTGTATGCAAATATCTGAATATACTCCTGTGTATTGAAATTCCTCTTGTTTTGCATAGGAATATACTGAACATACAAAGCATAATATATAAAATAACATCTACCAGAGTTTTTTCTTTGAAAGAAGCTCCTTATGTCCATTCTTGTATATCAGTACATTACTGAAACCGATTTATTTAGCCGTGAAGGGTAACAACTGAAAATATGAAATAAACACACATGTAAGCTAAGACTCTCTAAAGAAACAGCGTTGTTGTTGTTCATCTTTTCATTTCGGCATTTGTTGATTCACTTCAAGAGCAAGTAACGTAATATGGGTTAAGTGATCAGTTTGATATCAATCTTTTGTGATACACCTTCATGTTTACATTATTTGTACAGTACGAATGATTTGCTTTGGTACCTGGTCAGACTTCAGTTCTCCTCTGTCTCCCTGGCTGCGTTTCTCCAACAGCGCACTCGCAGGCAGCAGCTCCCCCGGCCCCCTCGCTCAGTCGCTTAGTGCCTGAGCTCGGATCATACCAATATTAGGGGGGATTTACGCACAGTCGTAAATTCCCACAGTGTGCACTATGTGCTTCGAATATTGTGTGTAGTTTTTTGTTTTATACAGTTGTCACCCAGGCATCTAACTATGACAAAATTACACTCCAAAAGACCCCGGGCTTCTGAAAAAACAACCTGGGCTTAAGCCCAGTAAGCCACCCCCCCGCTCCGCCACTGGCCCTGTACACAGCTCATCTGCAGTCTGGCGTTACCTACATCTTCCTATTCAGAAGGCAGAATTTCAGAGTTCTGAGTACAATCGAAAGCACCAGGACTGCAGTTTTTGTGTTGGATGTAAAAAGCGCATATGACGCTGTGACGTAGGCTAGAATCATGGCAGCGGTCAACGACGGTCCAGGCGTGGGATTTCTCTCGTGGAAATATGCAGATTATTTTTTCCTTCCTATTGGTAGGTGGCACAGTGCACTTGTGGCAAGTAAGCAAGCTAGAAGACTGACAATCTTGCTGGGTATCCAGTTACGGAAGCAACACATTAACAGGAGAATTCTAAGTAAAACCAAAGTTACTTTCAATAGTAACTAGTTACTTTGAAAGTAACGAGTAACTTGAAGTAACTGAATTACTTTTGATAGAAGTAACTAGTACTAGTAATGTAACGAAGTTAGTAATTTAAAGTAACTTACCCGACACTGGTTATAGTTAATGGCTAAACTTAATCAAACAGCATTTTAATTAACAAATTATTTTAGAAATTATACAAAAAATTACTAAAAAAGGTTATGAGTCAACCTTGAGGTTCTAGCATGACAGTTTAGATGATCTGCTTCATTACAGAATATACAGAATTTTCCTTTTTAAAAGTTGCAAATATTACGTTCTGGCATATATATGAAGGGCATATTAGTCCAGACTGATGAGAACTCACAAATGAAGAAAAAAACTGTAAAACCATGTCCAGAAACACAGACGTGAGGGAAACCAGCTGGTTCTTCATGCACCATTAGTTGTCTCTTGGCTGGGTTAAGAAAGCATTGATGAACCCACCAGTAGCGGTTTTTGATACGGGCGACACGGGCGGTTGCCCGGGGCGGCATAGTGGTGGGGGCGGCATCACGGGCATCGGCAAAAAAAAAAAATTTGCTCGTACTCATGCTGCCCCGACATCATGCGCATTTAGGGAATGTCGTAGGCACCGATCGATTTTCTATCGCCCATTTGCTGGGGGTAAGGGTGCCCTCCATTTGCGAGGTGCGCCTGCTGCTTGCCGCACAGGGAGGAGAGGGTGGGGCGGCGGGGGATTCTCTGGCTGGCTGGCGCAGCATCTAATAACCAACTCGCAAAATAAAACAAAATAAAAACAAACCAACAAACACGAAAACACCAGACATTATGATACAGACTTATAATTTGCACCAATGTTTTTTCGAAATTCTATATGCGAAAAGTGAGCGCGAGAGCCCTCGGTGCGCCTGCTTGCTGCTGAAATAAAAGTAAACTTTATCGTCATCTCCGCTACATACAGTCCAGTATATAGAGAGACGAGACGACGAGGCTCCAGTTACAACAGTGCAAGTAAACAAACAATAAATATAAGAAGAGTAAGAAAATAAATATACACTTTAGTACTCGGGGTAAAGGGATCAATAACAATTTAAAATTTATAATTTACAGTTTGATGATTTAAAGTCTCACACACAACCCGTCGAACGGGGAGGGAGACATGCTGCTTCCAAATAGAGCACATTTCATTCATAATGTTGTAAATCCAAGCCCATTATGTATTCATGATTTGAATCCTGGGTTGTGCGAAATCCCAGAAATGCACCCTAGACAAAGCGAATCTGTGAAATAAGGTGTAGGTGTGTTAGATTATGATTCTCGGGTTGGGGGACGGGTGTTGTTACTGGAGTGCAAAATTAAAACCAAGATGGACAAGAAAAGTTCAAAGCCATCAGTTTAGAAAAAAGGGGGGCGGGGGGGGGGGGGGGCGGGTCAGAGGGAGTGTTCGCCCAGGGCACAAAACAGGCTAGGACCGCCACTGGAACCCACAGAAGTTCTGGAGAAAGTGCTGCAGAAAGCAGATGGGTGATAGATGGGTGGACCTTCAATAGTAAAGCATTATAGCATGTAGTTAAAAAAAAGTTTGTGGTTAAGGTAGAGCAGAGGTCTGTGTGAAATGCAGAAACAAAAGGCCTTGTGTACAGCTGAAACACTGACAGCTACCGCAAGACAAAACCTGTTTCTACCAATATGCAACAGAAACTATCTAATCTGAATTTTAGTGCAGATGTGTCATTTAGCATTAAAGATAAACATATACTGGTTATACAAATATTCTCCTTTGATTTTGATTTCAACTTCTAAATATGTTCATCTTTGTGACATATTCCAGTCTCTTGTTTCAATAATATCTCATCTCTATAGAAACAAACAGGAAAAAAAAGCACTGTGGTTTCCTTTTCAGAGAAAAGGAAACCACAGTGCTGACAGTGATGCTCGGTCAGGACGGAGGAGGTTTGTGTTACCTGATGTGAACTGATCAAAGACAAACAGCATGATGAACAGAGCTTCTCTACTACGACTGCTCTGTAAGTTCACTTTTTGATTTTATTTTTGGATTAAGGTTAGAAAATACATTTTCAGTTTATACTTGACCCAATTCCTAAGAAATACGCAACTGAACCATGCTTTGATCGGATTTGTGAATATATTTTGTGGCTCAGCACTGGTTCACAGAAAAAAATCTAACTCACCATGTTACAGCAGTAAAAGAAATAAGATACCAAAACCAATTAAATTTTATTCATATATTGCCAGATTACAACAGTTACCTAAAAGTGCTTTATATAGCAACATAAAGACCCTCCAGAGAAAAGAGAAAACCTGAACAATCAGATAACCCCTATAACCAAGTTGACAGTGGGAAGGAAAAACTTTCTTTTAACAGAAAGAACCCTCTGGCAGAACCAGACTCGAGAGCAGTGGCGATCTGCTGGAACCAATTCAGGCTGAGCCAGGCAGGAATCTCTAGACTTTGATGTTAGCAGACAACATTTTGACCTGTAGTGAGATCAGGGAGCAGTTGGAAGAGAGCCTGCAGAGGTGGACGTAAGCTCTGGAGAGAGGAGGAATGAAAGAAAGTAGATGTAGGAAAGAATACTTGTGTGGGTGAAAGGGAGGATGGTGAAAAAGTGAAGATGTAGACGAGTTTTAATACTTAGGGCCAACCACTCAAAGCAATGGACAGTGCACAAGAGTGGTGAAGAAGAGAGTGCAGGCTGGGTGGTATAGGCGGAAATGAGTATCAGGGGTGACAGAAGGATAGCAGCAAGAGTGAAAGGGAACGTTTACAAGATGATCGTGAGACCTGCTATAATGTATGGTTTGGGGATGTTGACACTGACAAAAAGAAAGGAGACTGAGCTGAAGATGTTAAGGGTTTCACAGGGAATGACCGAGGTGGACAAGAAAAGAAATGAATGCATCAGAGGGAACGCGTAGGTTGATCAATTTACAGACAAAGTGAAAGAGGCAAGGCTGAGATGGTCTGGACATGTGCAGAAGAGGGATTCCAGGTAGCAGGAAAAGAGAAAGACCTCACAGAACATTCATAGAGATAGTGAAGTAAGACATGCAGAGGGTTGGTTCGAAAGAAAAGGACACTAAGTGTATAAAAGGCCCCAAAGTTCCTAGGATAATTCTGAGTTCTTATACAGGTGTGTGTAAGTTCATATAAGTTTATATAATGTTCATTTAGCATTTAACCTTCTGTTAGTTCGAGCCAGCCCACCGTCTGGTGACGTCATCTAGTTAGTAAGGGGGGCAGTTTTAGTATTGGATGTAGTGATGGGATTTCCGTCTCTTTTTAGATAACCGGCTCTTTCGGCTCGGCTCACTAAAAAGAGCCGGCACTTTCGGCTCTGTACCGGCTCTTCAGGTTGTTTTGTTGCTTTAATTGATTTATTATTAACAATAATATAAAATTATGCACAAAAGGAATTACTAATGTAAAAAAAGTGGTTTTATATATATATATATATATATATATATATATATACACACATATATATATATATATACATATATACATATATATTTATTTATTTATATGTTATATAAATATATACAGTGGCCCCTAGAGACAAAGCACGTACAAACTCCAAAACACATTTCTAGCGTTAACTGAACTTCAAAACAGAGCTACCTAGATCACTTAAATTACATAATTGAAAGCATATGTGTATGGTTTGTGTATTTATACACAAGCACTCATATATATTCAAATAATTAAAAAAAAATGTTCATTTACCTCTTACTACCACACACCAAATCCGGTCGTTGGTACTTGCTGGCTTGTGTAGCCACTAGGTAACAAAAGCTCAACACTGCGCCTAGCATCCTGGAGCACTTCTGTTGTGTTTTGTACTAGTGATGTGTCGGTCGCGAACGAAATGACTCTTACGGTGTGTTCACACCGAATGCGATAGAGGCGGCCAGAGCGTCAGGTTTACATGTAAAGTCAATGGAAAGAGCGCGATGACACGCGATTGCGCGTCCAGCGAAAATTCGGAGGCAGATTTGCGTCGCGAAAACGCCAAAACGCCTGAAACGCGCGTCAGTGTAGCGCGTGGGGCGCGTTTGACTCGCGAAAAAAACCACGCGCGTGAATTTTTGTGTTGCATTTTGTGCATACGCGTGTTTCGCCTCTACCGCTCGAGTTGGAAAATCTGAACTCCAGCGTCAAATCGCGCCGCGACAACCAATCAGGAGCCTGGTGACGTGGCTGTGACCTAGGTCAAAGGGGCAGATCCAGCCAAAGCCCTTCATTCTTCAATGGAGGGAAGGCTAATCAACACCGTAGCAAACAACCCGGAGCTGTACGACACCAGCTGCTTTGTGTACCGAGACAGGAATATAAAGGACCGAGCTTGGAGGAAGAAATGTGAAGAGATCGGGCAACCTGGTAAGTTCATTCATTTCTCTTTTTACATTTTTCACTGACCCGGGGAAGCCGCACAAAAGCTAGCAAGCCACCGCTATTTTCCCACTGATGTACAAATACCGTTCTGCTTTTATGCATGTTGTCATATAGGAATATATTTTGTTTATTAATAAACAGCACACAGTGGTCCCGCTCATCCGTCACTGCCTCGCTTTTTCGCTGATTTCTCTTTTTTTTTCTTTTTTTTTTTTGCACAGTGTACAGCATTGCATTCTGCAGCTTGATTGACAAATCTCCTCCGTGCTGTCTCTCCTGCGCTTGTCAAATTTATCATGTTTTGTTTTGATAACCATCACATCCAATAGATAAAACAGCACAAAAACACCCATAACTATGACCCTCATTCGGAAATAGACACCTGCACCGCGAGGGAAAAAGGCGCACGAAAGTGGCAGGCAGATGAAGACAAAACACGGCATAATAATACTTTTACGTTTTGCAATCTACAAAGGTTTGCACTTTGAGAAACAACTTGTGAGAACTGTGACTAATGTTCATGTGTGTGGGGGGGAAAAGTGTATAAAGTGCATGGCGAGGGGCTAGTTATTCTGACAACCCCTGCTGCAATAAATGAGGGACCACTGTATATACTTTCTCTATGATTATTGTATTCAACCTGTTAACATTTAATATTGTCTTGACAGAGCCAACTGATTCTGCAGCAGAGCATCCCCTGTTGCTTCTCCTTGCTCCCCAGTCCCTGAGCTCCTGCTGCTGCACCCACAGGTATCCAATTGTACCATCAGATGTACAGCAGCACTGATAGCTTTTTACTCGGTGGGATTCCCTTGTGATCACCTTCACTAAATATCTACAACCAATCTGATTATATCCTGTTTTTTTTGTTTGTTTGTTTTTTAATGTTGAAATTAAAATCTAGTAGCAGCCTTCTCATTTCTTTGTGTATTGTGCTGTTTTACAGGCCCAGAGAGGAGGACAGCTCCGAGGCAGATGAGGGATGGGTCCCAGGACGGTCCATCGGTGGTGGAGCTGGCCATCCTGGTGTCCCTGAAGAGGCCACGCCAGTCTCCAATGGCGCATTTCCTCCTCAGCCTTGTTCCTGCTCTGGAGAGCAGCTGGGTCCTTTTTATTCCTGTCTCTCTGTAAATACTTATATTTTATATATTTATGTTTAATGTTTTTCTGTTTGAGAATTTTAATATTATTTCAAATAAATTTTTATAATGACTAATGTCTCAGTTCTACTACACAGCAAATGTTGGCACACGACTTGACACATGTAGAATTTATTTCATATTATACTAATGACAGAATATACTAATACAGTGGGATGCAACAGTTTGGGCAACCTTGTTAATAGCCATTATTTTCCTGTATAAATCGTTGGTTGTTACAATAAAAAATGTCAGTTAAATATATCATACAGGAGAGACACACAGTGATATTTGTGTTAAATGTGATAAATCAAGCAGGTGCATAAATTTGGGCACCACAAAAAAAGAAATGGAATAAATATTTAGTGTATATCAATGTGTGTGTGTCTCCTATGTGATATATGGGGTGCCTTTGTCTGGACGTGCTTCCCATCCAGAGCTCCACAGCAGAGAGGGAAGTTCCAGCGCTCCTGGAATCCCTCTGTGATGGACCGCCAGTCTCCAGGTGAAGGCACAGCCATGAAGTCGTCCACTAGACAGTCCCAGATGGCCGTCGCTACCTGGGGGGTGATCTGGCACACCGTGGACACACCGACTCTGAAACTGAACGCAATGGTCCTGAAGGAGTCCCCGGTGGCAAGGGACCTGGACAAAATTGTTCAAAATTAGTATTATGTGTACTGCAGTTACAAAATACATTATTCAAATTCCAAAATACTTTTGTGATGTCAGATTTAAATGACAAAACATAAATCTTACATAAAACATTTTGTAATTATAAGGATAATTACATAACATATATTAGATATAATATAAAACAGTTGTGTTTTGTTTTAACTTTAACATATCATAATTTGATTGGTAGCAACTTTTACCACTACAGTGTGCCAATCACTCATAATTCCTAGACATGTCAATCAGGTAGGAATAAAGTAAGACATTAATAGAAATAAAGAGTTGTATGTTGACATGTAGCCCTTTCCTTGCTTAAATCATTGTTAATATTTTTGAAAAATTAACCTGTGATAAGACAGCTTATCAAGATAGAATATGCTAGATAGAACCATATAACTAAAGATGAACCAAACTGTTCACAATTTTATCTAGCTCTCAGTTTTAAGAAAGGCTGCTGACCCCTGTTATAGAGTCTGACAGCTGCGGGGATTATATACAAATATTCAACTATACCAGAATTAAACCAGGTCTAAATAAAAAAAAAAAAGGAGTGAGTATCACTACAAAGATTAACCCACAGTGGTCCTCATACCACAGTTTGATATCAGTAAACACCGACGGCATTCACTGTTAGCATACCACAGCCATGTTAGCAGTGTATAAACGATAGTTTAGCATATATTAGCACAGGTATCAATAAAGGACTACCGTATTAAACACTTTTACTAACCTCAGGCAGATGGACAGGCGCTCTGCAGGTGGGATTGAGCGCCTGTAGTTGGTGTCTAGGCGGGCGATTCTGGGACCTACACGGGACAGCAGGTCCTCAAACTGGGCGAGTGAAAGACGGTGATATCGCTGAAATCGGCCGTCATCCAGGCGCTGCTCCTCGAGCAAGTGGTGAAACTCACCAAACTGCTCACGCCTCTGGAGGACCTGATGGACCCAGGTACGGCGAGGACGTCTTTTACGCCGCTGCTCTGCTCTCCACAGTAAATAGAGAAGGGAGACTCTTCAAACGCTAGCTCGACAGCTGCCATTTAGCAAAGATACTGTCTGGCACAACTTCCTCCCACATCCTTCCCACATTTCCGGTTCACGCGCGTCAAAATATGCATTTTTGACGCGCGATGGATTTTTCTTGGACACGCGTTGAGGTGCGAATGTGCACGCGTCAAATTAGGGGCGTTTGGGGCATTTTCGCTCACGTCTATCGCGTTCGGTGTGAACACACTGTTAGAGCCGGATCTTTGACGTGAACGACGCGAGCTGGCTCCTTATTGCGAGCAGTGGGGGTTTTTTTTCTTTCTCACCCTCTCTCTCTTGCACTTTTTTTCGCTTCACTCCGCACGCGAGCCTTGTGCTTTGCGCTTGGCAGAGGGGGGAGGGGCGGTAGTTACACTCGCAGTAGCAGAGGAACAGAGCAGGAGGGAGAGAGAGAGAAAGAGAGCCAGGGACAACAATGTCACATTAGAAAGGTATAGTAATCATCCACAACTATTTTCAGTTGCGGATGATAAAGGATTCAGAAAGTTTATTCATGCAGGCACATATGACATATGCATCTTCTTTTTGTTTTCATATTTTAATTTATATTTAATTGTGTTGTGGTTTGCAGTGTTTTGTGTTGTTTAATTTTAAATTTGTTTAAAAGGAAAAAGCTGAAAATTTTAATAGTTAAAAGTTGAACTGTGACTATTTGGTTTTTGTATTATATAATTTATGTATTACATTTTATGTGGAGTGAATAAATAAAAGTATATTTACGGTGGCCCCTAGAGACAAAGCACGTAAAAACTCGAAAACACGTAAAAATTCAAAAACACGTAAAAACTCCAAAGCACATACAAAACACAACAGAAGTGCTCCAGAATGCTAGGCCCAGCATTGAGCTTTTGTTACTTAGTGGCTACACAAGCCAGCAAGTACCAACGACCGGATTTGGTGTGTGGTAGTAAATGAACAATTTATTTTTAATTATTTGAATATATATGAGTGCTTGTGTATAAATACACAAACAATACACATATGCTTTCAATTGTGTAATTTAAGTGATCTAGGTAGCTCTGTTTTGAAGTTAAGTTAAAGCTAGAAATGTGTTTTGGAGTTTATGCTTTGGAGTTTGTACGTGCTTTTTGGAGTTTGTATGTGTTTTGTCTGTAGGGGCCACTGTATATATTTATATATAAACATATATAAATAAAACCACTTTTTTTACATTAGTAATTCCTTTTGTGCATAATTTTATATTATTGTTAATAATAAATTAATTAAAGCAACAAAACAACCTGAAGAGCCGGTTCGGAGCCGAAAGAGCCAGTTCTCTAAAAAGAGCCGGAAATCCCATCACTAGCTGTCAGTTAGTTCATCCTGGTTTAGTTTACCACATGTACGGTCCTTGATATGTTTTTTCATTTCATTCCTGTGTTATCAGTGCTTCCCTGTATGGTATATGTGGGGTATGTGGTTCTGTAATCTATAGTATGGAGTTTATAGCGAATAACTTGTTAAGAGATCGCCAAATGCCGATCGTAGTTCTGTCGGAAGTGGCAGGTTTCTCTTGCTCTTCACAATAAGAGCATCATGGCAGAATATAATGGGGAAGCGTCTAAGGAGCTTGGAAAGAAAAGCGTCTGGACTTCTTTAAGTTGCTTGAAGACGTTTCACCTCTCATCCGAGAAGCTTCTTCAGTTCTAAGTTCAAATGGCCGAGAGTCCCAGATTTAGGGGGCCCCGGGGCCATCTGACCTCAGGAATTCACATGATAGGGTGGGGCCAGGCTTCACAATGAGCTCACCCGAAACCCTGGCTGATTAGATCCCACACCCGCTTTCACACCTTGACTCATGTGATTAGAGGATCACCAGGGGGTCCTTTGTCCCTCTTTGGGGGGATACTCCCACTGGGTTTAAATCTGGGACTCTCGGCCATTTGAACTTAGAACTGAAGAAGCTTCTCGGATGAGAGGTGAAACGTCTTCAAGCAACTTAAAGAAGTCCAGACGCTTTTCTTTCCAAGCTCCTTAGACTACGATGACCTGGATGACTGAGAACCTTCACAGACATAATGGGGAAGCCTTTTTCTTTGTGCAACCACCGGAAGTAATTCCTTTGTACTGAGGGTAATTAACCTCACACAGAACGCTGTTTAGTTGCATAGTGTGAGCAGTAGAAGAGTACTACATTAGTCTGATCCTTGTATATAGTTTTGTTAGCTATTTTGTATTATGCATATATCTGAGTGTGTCACTTATCTCTTCACCGTAATTATCATTTATTGGTATTGTGTACTTCTTTTGTAGAAAACCACACAAACACACCTGTGATTACAGCCACAGGAATTGAGCTGTGAGAGAATAAAGATCCTCAAACCAAACCTCAAGCTCCTTCTTCTGTACTCTGGGATAATTTGGCCTTAACCCTAGAACACTATCGCTATAAATAGTAACACGATCACTAGTGCCGGGTGATTTTTACCCGATATAATATAACCAATGAAAAGTAATCAAATATATCAAAATATGACAACACATGACAAATTAGAGTGGTCTTCTTTTACTTTCAACTGTGCCATGTCTAACAAAATGGAAAATAAACCTCCTAAAACAAAATAATGACTCTGGAAAGCTGGTCTTTGGTCCACCCATTCCTGGGACATTTGAGACTTCCCTGGTGAAGGCACAGGCTCCTCGACACGCAAACAGCTGGAGGAGGGAGAAATCATGTAAATGTATTTTCTCGGGTATAAATCACCCGGCGATAGTGTTCTATGGGTAAATGGGGTTCTGGCCTACACACCAGGGTGAATCAGTGCCAACCGTGTCTATTCCTGATATCCCCACTATACTAGGGATAGGGAGAGATTGAGGATGATCACCTGCTACGGTGATCCCCCAAAATGAGTACCTCAAAGATCAAGGAGATTAACAGAGTTAATGTGCTTTTACAAAACCAGGGAACACTACTGATGATAATACATTGCACCCTTCAATCAATAAATTGAATAACTAAACTGTTCTTTTTTTGTCAAGTGGCTCTCTCAGTTTAGAAAGTCTGTGAAAGAAAACTGTTTGTAAGTTTAAAAAAAGACTTTGTCTGCACTTTTTCCATTGCATACATGCTTTTTGCTTTGTACATAGATGATTGCGGTTTGCATGGTTTTACTTCCTCTGAATGTTGCAGACACTGCTGCAAAACCTCAAGCTAACCCAGCTGTCTTCCTTTGTAGCCGTCATCTCCCTACTGTGCTGCACAACAAAGCAAGGTCAGTAACCTTCTTCTGTCACACTCTAAAGTTTTCATTTTCATAATTCTTTAATTCTTTATTTTATACAGGGCCTTGGTCCATTCTCTAAATTCATTCTCTGTCCTAAACTAGCTGTTTTTTAGCTCCTCCCCTTTAAACCAACTCACTTTAAAATAAGCTGTCCTTATCAAACACAAGCTTGAAAGACAGGCAGGTGCTGCTTCTGTGCCTTACCTAACAAATGTGTGGGGGTAATGTGGGCAGACCCACAGAGCCCCCAGTGGGTTGCCCAGAGTGGTCCCTGGTCTACTGTAAAATGTAGAACACAACTGAGCCCCGCACTATCGGGGTACATGCTCATGTGAACATGACTTTCTGCTTCAGTCCAGTCATCATGATCCTGATCAAGTGACTCAGGATCATGTTGCTTGGTGCTCAACAGTTACTGAACTTGTCAAGGCAGACGGAACGGACTCAGACAGAAGTTTAAGGATTTATTTACCATCATCACGGGGTGATCGTGGCTCAAGAGTTTGGAGTTTGCCTTGTAATCGGAAGGTTGCCGGTTCGATCCCCGGCTCGGCCAGTCTTGGTCGTTGTGTCCTTGGGCAAGACACTTCACCTACCGCCTACTGGTGTTGGCCAGAAGGGCCGATGGCGCGATATGGCAGCCTCTGGCACTCATGCGCCTTCTCACTTCACGCCACTTAGCTAAACTCAGGAATCCAGAAAAGATAACAGGGAGGGTCCAGGGAATCTATGTATAGAGAATATCAGTTAGAAAAAACGCTAGAGAATTCACAGGAGAGTAAGACGAGGAATTTGCTGGGGTTACACAAACTCAATTGACTCTATGATAACAATTGACTCTCTGTACAAACGAACGGTGTTGAAAAAGAGCAGAGAGAATTATCAGGGACTCACACCATCCAGTTCACCCTCTGCTCAGACACAAAAACTGTATATACAATCTGACACACAACAGAGCAGACATCATCATCAAACACAGAACAAGGTTTTTCAACAGCTTCTTCCCCTCCACTGTCAGACTCATGGCAAAACAAAAAATATTGAACACCGAATGTATAGCGGGATAAAATCACTGACTAATGTGCAATATATTCACTGAAACAGATTTGTAAAAATGTGAAATTTTATGCGTGCAATACTAGGAAGTGTATTACCACCCTCTCTGTACAGTGTTTTTTGTAGATAGTAAATAGTATAATTTCTCAATTTCATGCTTTATTTCTGTTTTTGTTCTTAGTTGCTCTGTTCTTATCTTGTAAAAATGTAACTTGACCTGGAGAGCTCTGCACAAGAATTCCAATGCTCATGGACTTGAAAAATCTTGAACGTTGAACAATCCAGTGGTAAAATGCTCTGAGCCATGGCCTTAAGTAGCGGCCAGGAAACTAGGTCAATGTGCGGCGGGTGGAGATAATTAGTCCAGGTGCATGGGCCAAAGACAGGAGCCCAATAATGAGCTCCACCCAGGCAGACAGGGGACAGTGGAGAGAAAGTGAGGGAGAGGGCAAAAAAACAACCACAACAAACATGTGGCCAAGAGTGAGCCAGCCAGAGAGACACAGGGACCATGACAGAAATGAATCACTCACTCTTTCATCAGTCATCTTTGCCAATCAACATATCCCTAAACTGCTCAAGTTTCATAATACTGAGCACACCTTGGATGATCTCTCCCTCTGTGTGGTTCACATGTAGCCACTCATCAGTTTGCTTGCGTACAGTAGTACATGGTAACTTATGTCATTTTTAATGTTCTCAAACTGACCCCCATGCACTTTAACCTCTCTGCTTAGCAAAAATGTCTCTTAGGGAAGCTATATGATCAGGCTTACAGTGTCCCATGTCTGCTGTGAAGTCGCTAACTGGTTTCACTCCCAGCTCTAGGCTAAGGTGTCTATGTAGTTGCAAGGATAGTCCTCCATAGTTGGCTGTCTCCTGCTCCAACATAACTGTACAGTGATGTCTGCCTCAGGTTTGTTAAATAAAGGATCAGGAAAATTTCTGTGCAGCTTGCTGATCTCCAAAACTATGTTACAAGCCTTTAGCTGTGTTATACAGGAAAAGTAGGTACAGGAGACATGAGGGGTTTTTTTATAGGCTCTTCCGTCGCAGTGCATTAAGCAGAATTTTAGACCAATCTTTTGCTCATTTACATGTTCCTCCATCTTTTCTCCTTACGTTCTCTTACAACACAAACCATGACATTAAATCAAGTTTACATTTTAAAGTCAATTGGTCATCTTGTTTTTGATGTATAAATACATAAAATAATTACCCTTTATCTGTATTTTTATGCACTATAGCTTAATTCTGCTGTCCAGTTTCAAAAATATATCTGTGCCATAGCATTAACACTGTGATTAATCTGCTTATTGTTATCTTAGTAAACTCTCTTTATATCTTAACATGTGCAAAAATACTTCACATCAGAAAACCATAAACAAGTCTATTCTTCCATCTCCCCAAATCAGTATTTACTATACAGTCCATAAACATTATGAGTGAGAAATGGACCAGGGTGAAGTTATGTTATCAATCATAGAACCTTGTCCAGGAGCTACATTTTTGAATAAATAACACATATACAGTGTGGCCCATCATTTTGTTAGATAATAGCAACTCTCATTTCAACCAGCAGAGAATCTGTGAAAATATACTTCTTTCACAATTCAACTTTCGTTGAACTAACATGCACAAGGTTTTATGCCTTTAAATATGCAATTTGACAACTCAGAGTGCCAACAGAAAAAGTAGAGACAGGAGATATTTGTTGCCTTCAGTCTAGAGCAGCGGTCCCCAACCCCCGGGCCTCGGACCGGTACCGGTCCGTGAGTCGTTTGGTACCGGGCCGCGAGAGTTGAGGCTCAGGTGTGAAATGTATGGTTTTCAGGGTTTTTATCGGTTTTCAACGTTATTTTGTTATCGTTTTATCGTTAACTCGGTTTTCCTGGGTCTTTTCACGTGTGTTATGAATAAATCTTCTTTTTTTCGGTACCGGCACTAGTTTTATTTTGTTGTATTCATCCACGACACCTCATTGCCGGTCCGTGAAAATATTGTCGGGCATAAACCGGTCCGTGGCGCAAAAAAGGTTGGGGACCGCTGGTTTAGAGTAACTTCCTCATCAAACAAAAGGGGGCCTTGGAGCAAGCTACTGCATTCAGTTGCGTCCCTTTTGTGGCAAAGCCATGCAATTACATCTGTATAACCCTAACTAAGAATCAGTGCAATAATTCAGTAAATAAGTCATTTTATAACAATAAACTCTCAAAAGAAATTACAATTGTAACCATACATTTGTAGGTGTCACACTGTGAGGCGACCATTTAGTGCAATTAGCTTCTTTAGCCAGTAGGCATTAGTCAAGTCAGGCCCTTGGGGCTGTCCAGCCTTTCTTCAATGTCTGCCACTGTGATGGATACTGGACCCTGTACCAGGAGGTTGCTGTGGTCTGCTCTGAGCCACCCCTTTCTTTATCACAGCTTTCTGTAGTTCTGATAGTTGGCTAACTTCCCTCCATGTTGCCTTGACCTTAGGCTGTGGTCTCAATCTCTATGGAGGGTACAGCTCCTTGTGGCTGTTGTTCATCTTGTAGCAAAGCATCTCAAAGATCACTGTTGCTCCAAACACGGAGTCTGTTGAACAGCACAAATTGATCTTTCAAAACATTTACAAATTGATGCATTAAATGGTAGTGTAAAATATTAGAAATTGCCTAATCCACTCTCCCTAACTGAGTTCAAAACACTGAAGGTCAGCAGGAGTCACCAAGTTTCATAACTTCAGTTGATCTGAAAGGTGTCTGATTGCTGCAAAAAGGAAATAATGCACTGTATATTTCTTATTGTTCTTCTCAGCTCGTCTGACTGTGAGTCCCAGCAGCTCTCAGGTCTTTAAAGATGACTTTGTGTCTCTGAGCTGTGAGGAGGACGACAGCTCTGCTGGATGGACTCTGAGGAGAAACACAAACAAACAACAGAGGACACAGTGTGGAGATGGGTGGGGGAAACCAGCTGGTTCTTCCTGTAACATCAGCTACATCGACCCACTGGAGAGTGGAGTTTACTGGTGTGAGTCCAGAGAGGGTCCCATCAGTAACATGGTTAACCTGACAGTCACTGGTAAGCTGAGTGTGTGGAGTTAGTGTTGATGAAGCTGTGTGTAAATGGATGAAATGCTGTAGTTTGTCTCTGTGTTGAGGTGGATCAGTGATCCTGCAGAGTCCTGTCCTCCCTGTGATGGAGGGAGATGACGTCACTCTGCTCTGTAAAACAAAGACCACTCCCTCCAACCTCACAGCTGCTTTCTATAAAGATGGCTCCCTCATCAGGAAGCAGCCTACAGGTCACATGACCATCCAGCATGTTTCCAGGTCTGATGAAGGCCTCTACAAGTGTGACATCAGCGGTCATGGAGAGTCTCCATCCAGCTGGATCACTGTCACAGGTGAGGAGCTTCACTCTGATTTCACCTTTTATTGTATTTATGTATTGACCTGAACAAGTCGGGTTCTCTCTATAGGTAGACCTGCAATCAAAGCTCCACTTCCTGCCTTAAAACTTCACTCTGATTTCACCTCTAATTTCATCCACATATTAATCTCAACAGGTGCAATTCTCTCCACAGAAAAACCTACACCCACACCTTCACCAACCACCTCAGCTCCTCCCTCTTCCTCAGTACTTTTCCCTGACTCCTCCTCCCTCCAGTTTGTATTCCGAGTGGTCCTCCACCTGGTGGTGTTCTGTCCATACTTCATCTCCACTGTCCTCATGGTGTCTTTGTATCGATGCAGAGCCAAAGGTAACACTCTGATCGGTCAATATGCTGGTCATTGATCAGACTGATCATTGCTTCCTGTGTAAGCAGCTGATTTAACTTTCTAACATTTACAGGAAACTACATGCATGTCTCTATGGTAAAGACCCCACTCGACGAGGCTGAGCAGGGATTGGATAATGACTATGAAGATGTCACTATAGAGCATCACTTCTGAAGCAGAGCTCATGTTCAGCTTGATATTAATGAAAACGTATTCCTGCTGAGGATTTATATCACGTGCTGCCTATGTATCACTGTAGTTCTTTAATGTACAAGGCAGTTATCTTTTTTTCTAAACCAAACCTGCAGAATGGCAAAGATAACAATTTGAGCAATTCTGAGCAACTATCGTACCTTTTGATTGCAGATTTATATGTTTCTCATTTTAGGAAGACATTCTTTGTTTGCTGTCTCAGTGTCTCACTCATGCATGAATAATGAGCATCAAAATAAAAGATTTTAAAGGGAGACTGTTAGCAGGGCCACATAAAGACTCCTTTTTAAAACTTGAATACTGTGCCATGTGCATGAATGACAACATGTACAATATAAAACAATTTCATTTAAGAACCACTTAAAGAAAATGTACTTTACTGGTGGGTTTGGTTGGTAGAGATCATTTGTAGAAAAGTGTTAAAGCTACAAAGTATTGAAAGATGTAATAACACACTGTCTGACTCTAAACCTGAGGTTTAGTGATAATTGAAAACAATGTACAATGACACCAGAATTTACCATTTATTTAAATTTGTGTCTTGTTTATATTTTACTGCTGCTCTCACACATTTAAATGGATACTGCTAATCCTGTAAAAATAATGTTGTTCCCTCATCAAAGAAGAATAACATCTGTAATCAAGACAACTGGTTTAATAATGAGAGAACTTAAGAACTTGGAAGAATTAAACATTATGTATTGTTTATTTATTGATAGCGAAACTAATGTATTTGGAGATTAGATTCCAATGAGATACAGAAAGGGATCCCATCAGTGATAGGATTTAGGTCAGGAGCCCCTGGAGTCTAGACTCTGGTGGTAGTGAAAATGAAGACTGAGGCTTGGTATGGTAGTGATGTAGAAAATGGAAAAGCAACCCAAACAAACAAACAAACAAACAAAAAACAACTAGTGAAGCTCACATTAGAAATTATCATGAGTTGTGATTTGTTTCCCTGTGCTGAACCACTGGAGAGATCTTAGGGCTCCCCATCTGCTGAATCCCAATTTAAACCGTGACTGTTGTAATTTTGCTGTTTAGGTGAAGTCACACTCTGCCATGTAGGCAACAGTAAATTATTTTTGTTTACTGCATGTCTCCTACAAACTAGCCCCATTTATTTAAATTATAGTTTAAATTGTAACAATATTTGTATTCTTAAGTAGTAACATTATTATATTATTATATTAATATAGCACAGGTTTTGTTACCTTTTTACAATATGGCTAGTAGAATCTTCCTTCAAGGAGCACTTTTTACTTTATTACTTTGAGTACATTACAGAGCATGCACTTTTTCACTTTCACTCGAGTAATAAACTTGCTTAGCTAAACTGAACATCTCTTCTCGGCACAGTAGTAATACACAGTACTACTGTCTATTAGCACTGCCACATTTGTATAGTGCTTCTTTGCTCCACTACTTTCATTCAAATATTGTACAGATGTGGAGTTTAAGCTGCTTAAATAGCAATGCATTGTTTCTGAAAGATGTACGCCACCCCAAAGTGAACACAGCTCAATCCTTACCTCCCTAAAAACGGAAACTATTTTTATGATTTGTAATGTCAAATGATGGTTTTAGTGCATTTTATTTTTATTTTCTAAAGTCTAGTGTTTGTTTTTAAAGATAAAAAAGAAGATGAGTGTACATGAAGATAATAGGCTAAATTTGTGATTGTGTGCCTCTAAACAATTTGGTCAGAGTCGACAACTAACTGTGATGAAGGGTACAAACCAAAAAAAGCATTGGAAAAAAATAAAGTTAAAGATTGAATTCATTCATTCGTTTACATGTCATGTGTCCCCAAGAAGTATTTAAGACTGAAAACAAAATTAACAGAACAATATCATAAATCACTCACTGATTTAAAATAAGATTAATATTAGATGACAAAACACTGAAGCCTTAGTCGATAATAATCAGAAGTTGAGTTGAGTTTTAGTCAGTTTTGAAGTGTGTATTTGCGCTAAGATTGAGGTGTGGTCAGGGGTAGGTGGAAGAGACATCAAAGTGGACACAGCCTGTTTACAGAAGTCACAAGTGAGCAGGTAAGGGGAATGACAGCTAGAAGTAAGTCAGTTTTTCCACTGTCTCAGCTGTTGGTCACATCATGTTTTCTACTCTTTGTTTTTACAAACATGTTTTATCTTTAATCACTACCCCAGACTTTTGTAGATGTTTTTAAATCTAAATGAAAAATAAAGTTTTAAAAGTAGCTGTCATGAAGGACCGCATTTTTTTTTTTACCATCGAGCTACAAATTAAGCCCACTGCAGTTTTTCTTAACAAGTTCTTTTTGATGATCAGAATGAAATTATAAGTAGACTTTAAAGAACAATTAGACTCAAATATACTACTGAAATATTAAATGGTTTATTTCAAATGAATGAAATCACAAATCTAGGCAGCTTCAGGTTTGTGCCTCCTGATAAAATGCTCTTATTTTTCTAGACAAGAAAAATCAAACAGGAATTCAAATATTACGACACATTCTGGGAAAATCCAATCCCACATTATCAGCAACTCCAGTCTTGAAGAAATTCCTGTTTTTAGTTTTCTTTTAAAACATTCACAGAGGAGTGAGCTGAAAATGTAGCTTAGTAATGGTATACTGTGGGTGTATGTCGAGGTTGTTTTCAATCAGACTTCATGTTTGGGTGCAAAGACCTGTTAAACCTGCTGCCTGGGCTCTTTTCATTTAAGCACCTCGCATAAACACAGCCACTGTTCTCAGTACTGCTGAAGCTGCTGGGCCCTAAAAAAGTCCCGTCCTCTATGCGTCCTCTAACATTTGGTTATTCAGCACTTTATTCTGACTGAAACAACGCTGCAGGCTTCAAACCATCTGTGTTTCACAGGGACAGGTGGAGACAGGTTTCACTTAAACTCAGTTACATTGTTTTTAAGGTTTCTGTGTTAAACCTGTTGTTACCTGCAGTAGGTTCATTCACACACCCAAACATCAGTGTTTTTTTTTTCTTTAGACTGATTTGTTATAGAAGTTTTCACAATAACCTGCAGCACTCCCTTCATGAACACCATTTGAAGTGGGCTTAATAAACACATTGCAACATGGAGAGAAACATCCCAGCCAAACACCAGGGTAATCTCTGAAATTTGGGTTGCTCATTTTATATTGTTTTTACCAAACTCACACACAAAGAAAATTCCTCAGCATGTCACATGAGTCTATACTAGGGGTCGGCAACACCATGCGGCTCTTTAGTAGGGGAGACCAGGGATAGTTGTAACATTTTTGACATTTCTGTCTGTAAATTGGAGCTGTTTTAAGGTAGTGGATTCAGAATGTAATGCAAAGTACTTACATGTCTTACAAAGTTAAAGTAATAGTGTGGTAAGTTGTAACATCTGCATTATTGTTACAACTGACCCAGACTCCTATAGCCATGAACTAGCTAACATTACAGCCAACGGCTAAAACATTAGCACTAAAGACCTACACAGAATATATCCCCATAGACATACAGATAATATAATTTAAGTTTGATGAGTTTAACTGCAAAGCAGATAATGCTATTAGAAATTGAAATAAAGTAGAACAAGTTACTTTTTGGCATACACATTACTTTTTTGTGTGTTAAATTGTCTGTGTTTGACAAAATGTGCTGATTTTTCACATGTAATAGAAGAACTAAATTGGGCATGCACAGATGAATCACATCATTTGAAACTTAGCCCTGATAGCCCGGAGAAATTGGAAGTGTTACAACTGACCCACGTTACGACTATCCCCGGTCTCCCCTACTTATACTGCGGCTCCGCATGGTTTGGGAAAATAAATTAGAAGTATTTAGCTGAAGTGTATTTTATTTATGTTAGTTCTTTTTTAACTTGTAGTTCTAAATTGGAAGATTATTGTGATATCGAAATATAAAAATAAAATTATATTCTATTATTTTTTTCATCGCTCAAAATTAACGTCACATTCGTGGAAGCCGGTATACCCGCCGAAACGCCGTGCATTTATCGAGACTTTCAACCCCAGGTAGGCCAATTATGGATCTTCGGATCCACATTATGTCAGCAGCTATTCTCCACCGTGAACTATGTTAAAAACAAACACCGCTCACACCTCACAGAGGACAGCCCACAGTCCCGCGCAAAGATGAAAGTGACCTCGCCCAGCCCCGATGCGCAGACGCCGCGCGCAGAGGCCCAGGAGCAGAAGTCCCATGTAAATATATCACGGCAAACCCGACGATGTCCGCATGAACACACTTTTCAGCATCTCTTTATTGACCACCTTCCACACACGGTTGCTGTACGCATACAGCCGGCTGCAGCCTTGCAGCCCACAGCCGGACACACACCAACACAACAGCAGGTAGAGCACAGACGTAAAGGCGGCGAGGCGTGATTGCGGGTCCTGCTCAGGTGCGTCCGCCTCCCCTGTAGCGGCGCTGCAGACCACGCCCCGCCGCACACATTAACCAGGTAAAATACATATTCGGGCAGAATTTTGCAGATATCTATTTTTAATTTTTTAGCAGCATAGAGCTTTTTTCCAATTATTTTTTAAAAGTCAGGTCAAGGCTCCAAAATCCCAAAGGCGATATAAGGGTGGCGGCTGACAACAGTTTTTGTTTGCTACATGGATCATTTTAGTTCAGGTTGGTGTCTTTGCTTTTATTATATTTCTTTAAGAGTTTTACATAAATAAAATGGAATTTTCTCTCTAGCACTTCATGGATTTTTATAAGCAGCACATCTTAGTTGTTCACACAAAGCATAAAGGTAAAAAAACAATATATACAGTGTTATCTTCATTTTAGATGCCAAAAAGTATTTGCGGCTCCCAGTGTTTTCGTTTGCGTGGAAACCGGGTCCAAATGGCTCTTTGGGTGTTAAAGGTTGCAGGGCCCTGGTCTATACCTTCAGCTCAAAACGTCCTTGAAACCTTCCCCGAAAAAGAGAGAATTATGACCTTGTCTTCTGCTTAGCTATGGCCTAATCATTTACATCCCTGATAAGCAGAAGGCATCTCACTATCTGTTTAATGTCTCCAATGTACTTACAATGCCCCACTATGTGTAGGTGTGTTTGTGGTGGGCATGTATACAACTGGTGACAGTGTAAATCTACAGGGTGGGCCATTTATATGGATACACTGCGATAACATGGGAATGGTTGGTGATATTAAAGTCCTGTTTGTGGCACATTAGTATATGTGAGGGGGCAAACTCCTCAAGATGGATGGTGACCATCGTGGCCATTTAGAAGTCGGCCATCTTGGACACAACTTTTATTTTTTCAATAGAAAGAGGGCCATATGACACATAAACTTATTGGTAATGTCACAAGAAAAACAATGGTGTGCTTGGTTTCAACGCCTTTCTGTAAAAAAGTTGTAAAAACTTACAACTGCTTTGTAAGTCCACTTTTTATTTTATTTATCAGTTAAGGTTAGAAAATATTTTTTTTGTTTATACTGGACCCAAATCCTCATAAATACACAATGAAATGATGCTGTAGCTGGATTTGAGGGCATATTTAGTGCCTCGGTAATGGTTTAAAGAAACAATCTACACCATAAAAAAAAAAAGAAAGAAATCCTAAAAAAAACAGTAATATTGCGGCTGCTGGGGCGCCAAAATAATACCATAAAATAACAGAAAATATCTTTCTCATGAAAATACAGTTATTTTTATTAATGACAATGCAGTTTGTTGCCCTAATTTTACATGGGATTTTGCCTTTTTCAAGTGCTTTTAAACATTAAATTAGGAAAATTTAACGTGATTAAACAATGAAATTACCTATAAACAAGGTCAATGAATGCAGCACTATGAATAATAATACTTAAATGTACAGAAATATACAGTTAACAGTTGGTTTAAATAAAAATGAATTGCATTCATATAGCGCTTTTTGAGAACCTCAAAGCGCTTTATAATTGCACTTCATAATTCCCCTCTGGCCATCACCAGTAGGCGGTAGGTGTCTTGCCCAAGGACACAACGACCGAGAGTGTCCAAGCTGGGGCTCCAACTTCTGATCACAAGGCGAACTCCCAACTCTTGAGCCACGATCGCCCTAAACAACAATAATAATTATTATTATTTGATGTAAAAAAAAGTTTATAAGAATCATTTTATATATTTTTCCATAGCATTGAATGTATTTTAACAATCTAAATATGGATATGTACAGACAAATAGACAAATACATTTAAAAAAAACAAGAAAATTATGTTTTATTACATTTACAGTGATTTTACGTTAATTTACATTTGAAAAGTAAAATCACAAATCACTATTTATGTAAATTTAATGATATTCTAGAAGAACGGTACAAAACTGTAAAATACATTTATATTCCTTTTTTTGTGTGTGTGGATAACTTTTGTATCCTCACTAACTACTGTCTCCTCTGTTCACAGTTTGCCACTTAAGGTCCTTTGTTTATGTTTACAAATAAACCTTGTATGAAATTAACTGGGCCATCTCCGCATCTGGTTCTGCACTTGAGTCCACAGTCACGTAAAGGTCTCTGGGCTCTGGGTGGCCATCTGCAGCAACCGGTTGGGGTGAAAGAATCAAGATAGGATAAAAGATATGCTGGGGAAGAGAGCCAGAGATTAATAACAAATTTAGAAGATCATCATTTAGCCTGGAGAAATAGTTCGCTGCTTTATAAGAAAGTCTCAGGTAAAGCTAGAACATCTTACTATTTATCACTGATTGAAGAAATGAGAACCATAAGAACAACTCTTGATTTCAGTCCAACATTGTTTTGACAAAGTTACACACCGATTCAATATTGATTTTAGTGACCTTCCGATCTAACCAGGTGTCATTAACTACATTTAGTAAAAGTGCCATTACTGCTGAAGGAGGATGAGGAGCAATTAAACACAATGATCAGGAAAGTGTGGGAGGGATAGGAGGCAATGCTGCTAGCGAGTTGGCTATGTGCTAGCAAATCCCTAAAGACACAGTGAGTGAATACTGTGACTATAAGTTAGAGAGTCTATACATATGCATGAAGCATATGAAGATTACAGTATAAAATACGCAGTTATCTATAAGCTGATCAGTTACCAAAAACACCATTGTGTATTGGAACAGAAATAGCAAATGATACTCTACCACAGAGAGCAAACACCAAGTGACAGTAACACCCCAGTTGTTTCTTTGTTTTTTGGTGGTGAGTAACTGCCACCTGGTATTGGATAAAATGCACACTTTAAGAGCAAAAATAATATCATATAGCAAAAATCAATAATATCTATTGGGTCTGTGCTTCAGCAGGCCCGCTAGTTCAGAAACTCATCACTGAAGCAAGACAACGGCGAAAATATTTTTTTACTTGCTAGCAAGGGAAGGCTGGTTGGAACCAGGCTCTTGGAGCTGAACGCTCCTAACCTGTCTCCTCGCCAACTTCAAAGAAACAGCTTTCACTTGCAGCCTTTTATTCAGTGAATACAAGCACCACCCATTGTAACACCCACAAAAGGTCACAAAAGGTTAAAACACTGTGTGTGTGTGTGTGTGTGTGTGTGTGTGTGTGTGTGTGTATGTGCATGCATGCGTGCGTGCGTGCGTGCGTGCATGCGTGTGCGTGTGAGTGCATGCACACACACAACTTCATGCTGACAAAGGGTCACCTCCCCTCACCCTGTACAGTGCTTACCTTCCCTTAATGGTTTACCCTATACAAACACAGGTGAGGACATAAAGGGAAGGAAGTAAAACATCCTCACCAAATAAGGACACCAAGAATCTTACTTGCAACGTCTGGAGTTAAAACTATAGCTAATTGCCTCCCACACCATTCAACAGGATGGGGAGGAGAATTGAAATAGAAGAATGTCTTTGATTATGCAGTTTAAAATGGTTTGGGCATCTGATTGGGATGTCTCCTGGGCAAGGTGTTCTGAGCCTATCCTAGAGGAAGGAAACACTGAGGTGGACTCAGAACACGCCTAAGAGATTATGTCTCTTGGATGGCCTGGGAAATTGCTGATGTTCCCCCAGATGAGCAGGAGGATGAGCACCTTTATCTTAAATCAGTTTTACTTATATGTGATGTGCTTAATCGGTGGCTTACACTGCCACCTCACATGTTCAACCTATTCCTGCATGGATCTATGTCAGGTACTTCAGCTTCCTGCAGCAGGCTGACAATCTGTAAGTTAAGTTAAATGGTGATTCTAAGCTGTGTTAGCTCTGGTCAGTGCTATTTCAGGCTTTATTGTGTAATACCCTGAAGTAGGCTGGGATAACCGCCACTGCCCAAAAACTTTGGATAGTGTGACAACCCACTCCATGTTGCCCTTCTGTCAGCCTGTTTGTTTTTCTGTTTTGTGCCTCGTTTGCACATTAGAGGAGTAGTAGTAGTAGTTAATTTCCAATTAATGACAGTGACAAGAACTGGGCCTAGCGTGTCAGTGCTCTATAAAGGCCATCTGAGCTCAGTCATCAACATGTTCTAATCCCAAAACTTAACATACCGATGTAATGCAACAAATCATTGGTATGTTATGCATTGGGAGTTAAAAGGGTCTCCAGTCACTGTGTGGTGCTCTCCTCTGAGATACCCTGGTGGTTTTTCGTTGTGTTTCATTTGGGTTAGCACTAAACAATGTTGTGTATGCCATTATTCCACCAATGAACCTATCAACACCACTGTTTGTACTGACCACAAAATCCATGGTTTGTGTAAGGCTTCTGTTTTATTTCTTCATTTAAAATAAATAGCTTTTTGAATGATACCATGCGGCCTGGTTTGCGACAATATACGGAGAAGGGATGCTTAATGTGGGTCACCTAAACAAAAAGGTTGAAACCAGTTTGAACCAGACACGCTGTACCCTTTTTTTCTCACCACATTTTAGTGGTTAAAGCAGAAACAGGCTCTCTGATTCAGTTTAAAAAACACCTCAATCTCATTTCCTTTTAGCTAAACTGACGTCACAAACAGTGGAAAGAAACAAGTAGTTTAAATTTTAGGATAAATATTAAAACAAAGATTTTCATGACAAGAGTAGTTTGGGTCTTTCTGGTTCGTAAAACAAAGAAACATTTCTCATTTCCTCACTTTATAGACTTATGAAAAGGAACATTTCTCATAAAGCTATAGGGGAGCAAAGCCAAACGGCAGTGTCTCACAGAATCAGGAAGGAGGCGTGTCCAACGAGATGTGACTATGATGTTTGACTATGATCAAAATGTCAATAATACCATTAAGAGAAAGAATGAAAGAAATAACACTGCTGTGGCTGCTCTGTAAGTACAACATAATGAATTATTACTACACTAGCTGACATCTGCACTGCAGTTCTGTTGAGTTTGATTCCAATAACATTTAATTTCATTTAAGTTGTTCTGGTACTCCTATAAGCATTTTTCAGCTCCTATGATATTCTTTAACAAAGTCTAAAAAGAATAAAAAAGAGAATTTAAGAAACAACAGTCTTAAATATTATTACGGTCCCCACAAACTCTAACCAAGCTACATTTTAGCTTCATTTTGTGTTTTTTATGTAAAATTTATTTTTTAAATTGACATTTTTAAAAATGATGTTATTAAAACACTTCTGTCAGCTTAGATTGCTTTTAAACTACAGTGTTTCCAGTTTTGAGAGATGACTTTTAAAGCATGTGTGGAGTGTGGAGTTAAAAGCTTTAAAAGTGGAGTTTAGTGACTTTAAAAATGGTTTTTATGCTTTGTGCATGCCTTCCTGAGTCTAAAACCTGAAACTAACCTGAGTATCATTTCTCTTTAGTTGTGACCTTATTACTGATCTGCACAACAAACCAAGGTCAGTAAACTTTTGTCAAAGTTGGAAACTCAGCAGCTCTAATAAAAGAAAAGTCTGTAAAGTGCTTTAGGAGAGCTCACAGAGGCTTTTCATTGGTGGGATAGATCAGATTTTACCTTGCCTGCAGTTATCGCCATATAAAAATGCATTATTTTTGGATCTTTGTCACATTTTTAATTTTTCATAGTAATGGGATCCAGAAAAGAGAAGTAGTTACACGTTACTGTTGTGCATGTTGTGGTGAAACTCAGAGACATCACATCCTGTCCCACTTTCATGTCATACTGAGACAGTACAACTTTAACCCCTTAACATCCAGAGCCTTTTTTTTACAAAACAAAACAAAACAAAACAAAACAAACAAACATGATATTCTTGGAAGCACTGTGTTTGTTTTGATGCACCCAGATTTGGATATTATAGTAATATCTCAGTCACTTTGGTGCTTTTCTCACATCACTATTAACATTTGCACAGCAGTGCATTTCTCAAAACATTTGGTGCAAACTGCAAATCCTAGTGGAAAACCTGCAAAAGCAAGTCACTTGCTCAAAATTGATAATCCATTCCTCAAAAGCAAGTATTCATGTCAATGAAACTGCTAGTGTCATCAAAATGAGAAGTCTTGACACCATCTTGATGAACAAGATAGTCAATTGGCTTTGTCATGTTTCCATTATGACAGTGTACAGTATTCTCTCAGTGTTTTCCAATGCAAAAAAGGTCAGAACTCAGTGACACTACCTGAAAGTGCTCAAGACAGCACTATGCACTTTTTGTATAGTCGTGTACAGTAAAATTGCAGTAATGTACACTAAACATGAGATATTATGAGATGTTGGATTACTGTCCAATACTATACATACCTGTTCTCCCTACAAAATTTTTGACTGATTAAATTCACAGTGTTGTTCCAACATTTGGTTGGATCCTCTGACCAACTTCATCCATTGTGAGACAGTGATTGACAACATGGTCAACAAGTGTTGCCCTAATTTCATTAGGGATCTGCCTATGTATATGGTATCTTCTCCCCCATCCCCAGTTTTGTCCCACCGCATCCTCACCCCTCTTCCACGATGCTGACCTTCCATTTCTGTGTCACAGAATTGTAGAAATGATTCATACTATGTCCTGCTCGGTTCATATGTGCTTGCCAATTGAGGGTTCTTGGGATCGATCCATGAGTGACTGTGAACAAGTGGCTTGTCATTGGTTACAACTATTACTTTACACTCCTCCTCGTCAGTGAAAGCTCAAGTTCACCTGAGAGAAAATGTTCAATTTAGGGGACATTTCCAGGAAAAAATAATAATGCTGGGCAGCATTTGAAAACTAATTCACCAATTTTGTATGTAATGATTCAAGCAATGAAATAAAGACTATTAGTTTTATTGGGAACGACTATTCACCATCCAAAAGTACAGTTCATTTTGACTGACATGACATAAGCAAATGATAATGTTGTTGACAGCAGAGAACTGTATGAAAGCAACTGATACATGTCCAAGAGCATTTGCAATTTGTTCAGAGGAAGGAGAAATTGCTACTATATTGTGTACAAATGACTAAATGTTGTAGAGGTTGCACTAATGTTTTTAAGAATTTTCATTCTGATCTGACCTGGCATCTTGATTGTTGTTTTGTCACAGGGAAAGCAGCATGTGCTTGACAAGCACAACTATCCAAACTAGTTTGTTGATCAGTAAATGTAATGAGTTGGTCATCTGTAAAAATGCTCTTCAGATTGTCTGTTTTGAGTATTGTTCTGTGCATCATTACAAGGTATGTAAGTTCTCCAGTTTATGTTAACTGTTAAGTTAATTTTAGTACATTTTAAAAATATACATAGTTACTGTATGTATCATACTGTATGCATCGTGTATGTATCATACACAAATGAGTGTATGATACAATCCATGGTAGCATATAACACAGTAACGTGACAACATGTACCACTGGCATATAATTTGAAATTTAGTCACTATTTTCTAATAATACTGACTGTTAGGAGCATCAAGAAAGTGAAAAGTGATGTTTGTTGGCTCTAAAAGTGAAGCAATCTCGATAGACTCCCATGTTAAAAGGGCCAGTTTTATAACAGTTTCATAATAGAATAGAATAGAATAGAATAGAATAGACTAATCTCAAAGTGTGAATGCGATTGTCTCAGACACTCTCTTGGCTGAAGTTTTCATGATTTTCTGCATCTTCTTCCAGCAGCTAGAAAGTAAAGAAGGAGAAATGGACTTATATTGATAGGCAGAGAGATTGAGCTGGAAAGTCAGAAATTGTGCAGCAGGCACCTGAGTGCATTGAGGCAACCGCTGTTGTGTTTTGAAGATATATAAATAAAACTTGATTAAGTTAAGCCAGCCAGTGGATATAGAGCTCCAATGCTCTCCCATTAAATCAAATGAGTGGGAATGTCAAATGTTCCAAAAAGCAGCAAACCAATCTGGAAAACCATAAACGAAATGTCAATCCAAGTCAATAACTGACAATTTAGGAACGGTGCTACCTGCACACTGCTATGAGTCGCAAGCTGTCCGACAGAGACGCAGCCAATCACAGTGGTTCGTGGTTTTAAAAGGTTTGCAATTGTTAAGAAATATGGAGGATGTTTTCTCCTCTCCCTCACAGCTCATCTGACAGTGAGCCCCAACCGATCTCAGTTCTTCGAAGGAGACTTTGTGTCTCTGAGCTGTGAGGAGGACGACAGCTCTACGAGATGGAATCTGACAAGAAACACAAGAAAACAACAGAGGACTCAGTGTGGAGTTCGGTGGGGAATACCAGCTGGTTCCTCCTGTAACATCAGTTATGTCTTTCTACTGGACAGTGGAGTTTACTGGTGTGAGTCCAGAGAGGGTCCCATCAGTAACATGGTTAACCTGACAGTCACTGGTAAGCTGAGTGTGTGGAGTTAGTGTTGATGAAGCTGTGTGTAAATGGATGAAATGCTGTAGTTTGTCTCTGTGTTGAGGTGGATCAGTGATCCTGCAGAGTCCTGTCCCCCCTGTGATGGAGGGAGATGACGTCACTCTGCTCTGTAAAACAAAGAATTCCTCCAACCTCCCAGCTGCTTTCTATAAAGATGGAGTCTTCATCGGGAAAGAGCCTACAGGTCACATGACCATCCAGCATGTTTCCAGGTCTGATGAAGGCCTCTACAAGTGTGACATCAGCGGTCATGGAGAGTCTCCATCCAGCTGGATCACTGTCACAGGTGAGGAGCTTCACTCTGATTTCACCTTTTGAGGTTTTTTATTTATGTATTCACCTGAACAGATGGGATTCTCTCTGTAGGTAGACCTGCAGTCAAAGCTCCACTTCCTGCCTTAAAACCACCCATCTTGAGCACAGCTTCAGCCCAGCCCACATCTGGAGCTCTGCCCTCTGCCTCAACACACTCACAGCTCACGCTGACCCTGGTCCGCTACCTAGTGGTGTCCTGTCCATACTTTATCTCCACTCTCCTCATGGTGTCTTTATATTTATCCAGAGCCAATAATCAATGACCTAATAACCGAATGATTGGCAGCTGTTAATTGTTTAATTCTTTAAATAGAATAATCTAACTTTCCTTTCTGACCTTGCTGGACTCCATGAAATGCCTCCTGTGACAGTGATGATCCCACCTACACAGGCTTAACAGGGACTGGACCAGGAGATTGATGATGTCACAAAGACATAGGGAGTGTCATGCCTCATTTTTTACTCTATGTTTCTTTTGTTGAAATACTTCCAGAGCAGGTTCACAAAAGTTTGACTGTAGATTTATTTATTCTCACTGGTCTGCTCATCTCTGATTAACACAGCAGAAGCATGAAAGTCACAAAGTTACTGTATGACCCATTAACACACTCTTAGTATCAAACTCACCCTGAATAATGATGCAGATACTCTTTAAGATTTGCTTTAATGTTTTAGTGATGGGCTCTGTGATTGGTCTTCTGATCTGGAAAGACTCATGCATACCTTTGATTTAAATTGGACTATTGTTACACACTGCATAGCAGAGTTACTCATTAATCTTTTATCCATTTACATTGACTGAGAGAAGAGATCACATTAGTACAGTGTCAGCAGGCTTGCACTAGTTTAGTTGCACTAGTTCCCTGTGAATGATAGAATTCAGTATTAAGACGCTGTGTTTAAAGCCTAAATGGTATCAAACCTGCATATGTGGTAGAAATAGTGTGTGTCTGTATTTTCCCTCCAGATCATTAAGGCCCAACTGACACAACTGACCCCCCCCCCCACACACACACACACACCCAACAGTTTTCAGACTCAGCTAAAGACAAACCTTTTCTGTCTCTGTGTTTTTAGACCTCTAATTTCTGGAACTGTGATTGAAGGATTGGGTGCTCTTGGGTTATTTCATATACAGACTGAATATGTATATTCTCTTTTTTATTTTCTAGACAGAATTATAAAAACACATTGGTTTTAAATGTGTTATAAATGAAATTTACTCACAAACTTACTATTAATTTGTTTCTGTGTGTACCGGCTAGTAAGGGTTGTGTGCTAACCACATCATGGTTGGGGAAATTATCATGTTCATAGACTAGATAAATACGTTCATATTTTATACTTATACTTATACTTTTATACTTATACTTACTGTTTGTATATTTCTGTTTTCTTTAAAAAACACAGCAGACAGCTGTAGTTAATAAGCTAAAACTCTAGATTGCTATACAGGGTCGGCCATTTATATGGGTACACCGTAATAACATGGGAATGGTTGGTGATATTAAAGTCCTGTTTGTGGCACATTAGTATATGTGAGGGAGCAAACTCCTCAAGATGGGTGGTGACCATGGTGGTCATTTAGAAGTCGGCCATCTTGGATACAACTTTTGTTTTTTCAATAGGAAGAGGGCCATGTGACACATCAAACTTACTGGTAATGTCACAAGAAAAACAATGGTGTGCTTGGTTTCAACGTAACTTCATTCTTTGAGACTGTTGTGTGTTTTGAGGGGGGCTGTGGAGGTTTTTAGTGGTCCTTTGGTTCCCTCTAGTGACTCATGGAAGAATCAGTTGCATGCATATTACAATAAGTATGTCTCTTTTCCAGCAAAGCGTTTCAGGAAATGTGTCCGTTTTAATGTGTAAAAAGTTAGTTTGGTTCACAAAATAAAATCATGGCTTAAACATATAGTAGTGCAGTGGCGTGTGACTGGTGCTGATCGAATAAGAAGTAAATACAGGACTAGTGATGTTACATCTGACACTGAAACCTTAGTCCTCTGTCGAGTAAAGGTCGCGTGTCCAAATAAGGCCTAGAATATCACGTGACCAAAGGCTCAGTTTCTCTGAAATGATGTCACTGCCTTCTTATGCGATTCGAGCTGTTTAAAATGCAGAAATTATTTTTTCACATGAACAAGGAGATGTAAGCAGGTTAGGCAGACAAATATCAGCAGTTAGGAGCATTTTGACATTCTATTGCACAATAATAACATAAGTCAATCAGTCTCAGAGAGGATGATTAGTCGTGTGTGTGTGTGTGTGTGTGTGTGTGTGTGTGTGTGTGTGTGTGTGTGTGTGTGTGTGACACATAGGGCTTTATCACACCATCACTATACAGGCCAGTACTGCATTTAACAAGAACTAATACCAATTCTTTTAAGTCATAATGGAGCTTATGTAGGAGAGAGCAATGTTTTATGCAATTATGTATGAAGTGTATCACCAACTGTTTCACTGTTAAGCCTGTATTTCACAACTATGGGATGAAACCAAAGCTCTCATTTTAATTAGTACAAAAAATACAGATTGCTCTTTGTGTCTTTTGTAAATGTGGTTTAAATCTACCTGATTTTAAAGCATTTGGGAGAAATTATGTGGTTTTAAATCTGCTACACAAATAAGAATGACTTTACAATTAAGACAGAAGGGTTAATAATGTATATTCACATATACATCAATCCTCATGTCTGAGTTGTGTTTTTTTTTTTTTCAGGTCTGATAAATTACTTTTTGGCTCAAGATACCATTTTGAATAAAGGCTACAAGTAAACAGTCTGCTAACATGACAGCTATGAAGACTAATAACACTGAAAATTAACATTAACTAATTTTGAAGATCTAAGATGGCCTGGTTGGTTGGTACATCCAACCACGTTGGGGTGGCTGTGGCTCAGGTGGCAGGTCAGCCACTAATCAGAAGGTCGGTGGTTCGATCCCAGGCTGCCTCCTGGCTGCATGCCAAATATCCTTGGGCAAGATACTAACCCCATGTTTGTCTACTGGTGGTGGTCAGTGAGTCACAGACCCAGTACCGTGACAGAGTTTCTCATCCTTAAACTGAGTGTTAGTCAGTGTGAAACTGAAGTAGCAATCAGTTACTTCAGTTTCACACTGACTCAGGACACTCAATGAGGAAAAACTGAATATCATTCCAGATTATATCTATACTGCATCATAGATGGACAGAATACCTTGATTGTGTAAAGATAAATTAGAGATATTTCCAATTTTGTTGCACAGAAAAAAAAACCCAATTTGGATTTAATTTGATGTTTTTGAAATTAAAATTTTAAAGGTTTATGTCAGTTTTTTCAGTTTCAGTCAAAGGTGACTTGCAGTGATGGAGTCTTCATGTTTTCACAGTTCCTACATAATTTGTTTCTCTAACATATAAAGCATAAAGGCACATTTTTTTTCCCAATCTGAATTTTTTTTAAAAAAAGACTTCTAGCAAGTGTTTCGGAGACGAACTTAATGCCTTCTTGTATCTTCTGTGGTGATTTGAGTTGTTACTACCCATATGGAAAAGAAATAGAAATTCACTTATAAAAGACTTGCAAAAGAAGTAGCCTACTTCATATAGTGAATCATATAAGGCTTATATGATTTACTCATGAAAGTGGGCACGTTCTCATTGTTTTCATATATTGTTTTAGTAAGTATCCAAAACATACAAGTTTCATTTATATAATTTTTCAAGGGATCTTATATCTGTTTTCACTCTTGTATGCTTTTCATACAAGTTTCACACAAGACAGATACAAACTTTATAAGATTTATATATATCTTTTCCATTTGGGTAAAGCTGCTCTGCTTCCACAAAATGGAATCGAATAGATTCAATTTAACAATCAATCTGCAGATAAGCAAGTGTGAACTCAGAGTAACCAGAACAGCCTGCTGGAAAGCAAAGAATCCTGATTAAGTACGGAACTGCTGGGAAAAGACTCCATTTCGCCTTAAAGTAGGCGGTCACATCCAGTTATTGGTTCAGAATTTCACAAAAACATATGATGGTCAAAGCTGTCATATGGATATTTAAAGTTCTTTGAGAGGTAGAAAGGTAGAAATCAATGATATTTTAGTTTTATTCTCTTGAAAGGGAGGAGTTGAGTGGTGGTTGCTGACCCTCTACTAATCATGAAGAAAGATGTGGGCATTTACATCACAAGAATCTCCACTTTTGAGGTCTGAACACTCCTCGCTGCACCGCACACATTATCTTACTATTTAGGAGTTTTGTCTTTGGGATAAATCAGTTTTTGTCCAAGGGTGCAGCTGCCACACTAGGTGCACAAAAAAGGGAAAAACACACACATACACAAACCACACTCCAACCACATTTAAGGTTACTCATTAACCCTTTCAGAGTTACTGCTCAGCGTGCTGTTCTAGGATAGCAGAGACTCAATGACAGAGGCTGATTGGCAGCGTACACCCTGGTCTCACAGGGCTAAAAGACACATTTGTACTCACATTCACACCTACAGGCAATTGAACCTCACTGACAGCATTTCTTTGGAGAACATGCAAGCTCCACAGAGAGGCCTCAGGCAGGCCCCAGAGGACACTTCTTGCTGTCAGCACGCTGTCCAATTTAGATCCACAAATTCTCTTTAAAGGTAAATCACTCAAAGGATCCAGGTTTTCTGCAGAGAGCAGAACAGAAGGTAAGATCACAGAGCCAAAGCATACAAATGTGCAAATTTCAGCAGAAATTATTCAATAATTGTTAAAAAGTCTCACCCCAGGTACATGGAGCTGAAGAGCAGGACGCAGCAAGAGCCAGACCTTGCTGTTATAAAAATAAAACTGAAGAAAATTAGAATGAAATAGCTGATGCAGGAGCACCATGACTTTTCTTTTCTTTTTCTTTTTTTAACAAAACACCAGAGTATTGATTCTCTTCACCATTAATAAGTTCTCTTTTTGAAACACTACTGCATTTTTATTTTATTTTTTGGGGGGGGGTTCTTTATGGCAGCACTCATAGAGATTTGTGGAAAATGATTCATCGTCTGTGAAAAGCCCCTTAGTCCCATTAGTCTAATGCTGCCAACACCACCCATTTCATGTGAAAGTGTGAGGAAACAAAGAGGATATCACAGGAAGTGACTAGCATGGGAGGCAGACACTGAGGCAGACTCAGACTAAAGACTAAACAATTATAGACAAGGACAAAAAATAAAACAAAGTGACAAAGTGAAACTGAAAGTTAAATAATTTGCTAAACACAAAGGCAGGAAGCTCACGGTGAACAGGATACAGGAGAACTCTGGGTGGTTAATGAAGCGCAACACAGTGAATGAAACCAAATAGCCCTGCCTGCTACATCGAGATAAAGAATCTAAGTAAGTCAAGATAAATCAAAGAGCCAACTCTAAAAAGTAAGAGAAACTATAATTAAAAAAAAACTGAAGGCAAAGGAACCTTAAAGACTGAAGTGAGACCATACAGTCAGAATGAAACAGACTAGAAAATGCCCAATAAATGAAAGAGGATACTCCTCCACTTCCTGCCCCAAGTGGAGGAGTTTCAGTATCTCAAGGTCTTGGTCACAAGTGACGGGAGCAGGAGATCGATAGACAGATTGTTTCTGTGATTACTGTGATTACACCATGACAGACTGTACTGGTTATGAGCTGTGGGTAGTGACCAAAAAAATGAGGCCTCACCCTTAGAGATAGGGTGAGCAGTTCAGGCATCCGGGAGGGTGTAGAAGTAGAGCCGCTGCTCTGTCACATCGAAAGGAGCCAGTTGAGGTGGTTTGGGGATCTGGATGCCTCCTGGGCGCAGTGTTCTGGGCATGTCCCCGGGCCCCAGGCCCCGGGGCGGACCCAGGACACTCTGGAGAGATTATATCTCTCGGTTGGCTTGGTAATGACTCGGTGTCCCCCCAGACAAGCTGGAGGAGGTGGGCGGGGAGTGGGAGGTCTGGGCTTTTCTGCTTAGGTTGCAGCCCAGCCCTGGATAACCAGAAGAAGGTCGATAGATGGATAATGGATAACCAAAACAAAGACCCAAAAAAACATACAATCCTCAAAACACAACTCTCCCCATTATTATGATAAAAAAAAGAAAAGAAACAAAAAGAAATGAAAAGAAAAAGCTTAGACAGAAACCTAAAGTCAGATGCTTTCAAGAAATCTAGGGACCATCCCACTGGTATATCCCATGATATTGTTGCTCAAAACTCATTATAGAAACAACGCTTAACAAAACTTGGAGGGAGAAGTTGATCTGGTAGCAGCTTTGAACAGAGCTTAAATGAGAATTTCTACCCTGAAAATTGTATATTTACATGGTACTACTAGGAGAACAAACTGCATAGGACAGCCCATGTTCTGGGAATTTTTTGCTTTGTTACTGAGTAAAACATCAGCTTCTTCTGAAGGGTCAGGGGGGGATTTTTTTTTCAGCCATGATGAAATAAATCAAGTTCCTGTTGCTGTCGTTTCTCAGCTGATATTTTGAAATGTTTTTGAAGGATTTCAAAATGTATACTCTTTCGCAAAAGTGGTTTCCTCTTATTTTCTCCGATTACGGAAACAAACTTTTTCACTCACATGGTTAATCACAGGATTAAAAACAACAAATTAAAAAAAGAAAACAACACACAAAAAAGTGACACAATGCTAACAATAGTTTTCAAGACAAGTTTCCTGATCAGACTTTGTTTGATGCTTGAAAAGATTCAGTCAGTTTCAGTGAGCTCGCTCAGTAGAAGAAAGACAGTACTGGTATATAATGTGTTCATTTTTTTTAGTTAAATTTATTGAAAAATAATAAATACACACAAATAAAACAATAGAAGCTTTAGGTACGAATAGAAAAAGATGTGTTAAAAGAAAACAAGTTGTGAATACAAACCTCCAAATGTTTGATTTGACAAAGGTTTTATGCTGGGTGCCTTTCCTTTGGTAAATGGTAAATGGACTGGTTCTTATATAGCACTTTTCTACTCTTCTGAGCACTCAAAGCGCTTTATACAACTTGTGCATTCACCCATTCACACCCATTTGCACAAGCACATGTTTCTAAGTGCTTTCTAACTAACATTTACACACATTCATACCTCAATGGATGCATCGGAGAGCAATTTGGGGTTAGTATCTTGCCCAAGGATATTTGGCATGCAGACTAGACCAACCTTCCAATCAGTAGATGACCTGCTCTACCGCCTGAGCTACAGCCACACTCCTCAGTTAACATGGTTATTGAGTTAACCTTTATTGTGCTTTGAGGTGGGTGGAAATGTCAGAGTGTGCTGATGTTACAGTGGTTAGAACTGGCACCTCAAAGGGGCTGCGATTTTCAGGATAGCAGTTAACTGAGGCGTTGTCACCTAGCAACCCGTGAAGAAATGGTTGGCGTTCCTTAGACGTATGTTCAAAGTATTTAGCATCTTCACAATGTGTCATGGTCCTGGGCCACGTTGGCCCAGTATTCTGAGTTTTCATGTGTTTTTGTACTTTTGTTCTTTCATTATGCCATAGTTCCTAGGTTCTGCCAAAATGTTCCTTATTTGATTACCCCCTGTGTGCCCTTCTGTGTATCTCTGAGCCCTCGTTTCCCCTCCTTGTGTTTCATTCAATGTTTTTCCCCAGCCCGTTATGTCTGTCCTCTCTCTCTCCGCCTGTCTGAACCTCTGTGCACTTCCTGTTTTACTTTGACAGCTGTAGCCGTTTCTTGTACTTCGATAAGCCAGGTCTGAGCCAGCTCCAATCAGCCAGAACTATGTTACTGCAGTTCCGAATTGGTAGATGTCATTTAATGTCCTCCATTGAGAGTGTCGCCAGACACACAACGCAACCGACCATCGAGTATCTGGCAGCAAATGTCTCCGCAGGACAATCAGGCTCTCCCAAGCCCAGGAAGGTGTCAATTCCATTACGGGACCAGTTGAATAAGCGAGACAATACAAAAGACATGAGAAGCCAAGCAGAAAAGATAAGGGAGAGGGAGGAGGAGAACAGTGCGACCGCCTCAGTCAAGAGCCAAGAGAATCATGAATAATGCTATAAGAATGGAGAATAGAATAGAATTTACCATTATTGTTAATGTACATGTACAGTGTGTTTACTCACAGTCTGAATGGCCTAGGGGAGAAGCTGTTAGTGGAGTCTGGAGGTATTGGACATCATTGACCTGTGGCACCAACCAGAGTGCACAAGGGGTCACCTGTGATGTCCCCCAGGGGTGGCAGAGGGCAGCCAATGAGTTTCTGGGCAATATTAATTACCCTCTGGCCAGTCTTCCTGTTCTCAGTTGTGGCTCCTGTGTACATAAACACCCAGGTGGTAGGAGAGCATGCTCTCTACTCAGGGGCAGGAACGGGCCAGCAGCAGCTTCTATCCAGATTGTTCTTCCTCAGGACAAGCAGAAAGTGTAGCCGCTGCTGGGCCTTCTTTAGCAGGGTATTGGTGTTGTTTGTCCAAGTGAGATAGGCAGAGATGTGGGAGCCCAGAAACCTGAAGGTGGAGACAGTTGGCAGTTTCAGTTGTGGTTGCCTCAGTAGTTTGCTGCTTCTTTCTTTTAAATGTCCACAGTAGCACAGAACCACCTATAGTAACAACCAGGGTTTTAATAGTTTTGCAATTTTCATTAGTTTTTATTTTTATTTCGTTTTGACTTCAGATTTTCAATTTTATATTAGTTTTAATTAGTTTTTACCAATTGTTTGCTAGTTTAGTTTAGTTTTTATTTTTTGGAAAATCCTTAGTTTCAGTTTAGTTTTGATTAGTTTCAGTTATAGTTTTAGTTGTGTTTGCAGTAAAGTGTAACAAAATCCCAGTTTCATCATATCAGTCATTCTCTTCTGCTTATCCTTGGGTATGTTGCTATTCCAGCTACCATACTCTGCACCCTGCACAGGTCGCCTGTCTGTCGCAGGACTAACACGCAGAGACAGACAACTCACATTCCCACCTATGGGTTCTTTAAATAAATAAATTAGGGCAGATGAACAACCATTGATACCAGGCAACTATAAAATGTATATCTTGGCCCCAATGAGACTATTAACTCTTGCAGCACCGGGTGTTAAGGCAATTGACTCACACAGTTATGTAGATTAGTGATGGTAAATTTGATTCTTTTTACTGAATCGAGTTTTAATGAGTCACTCACCAAAGTGAATCGGATTTTTTGAGTCATTTGAGTCACTGAGTCAGTTGACCAGAGAGTGCAAAAAATGTACATTTTCACTCAAACTTAATTTGTTTCTCTTTTAATGTATATCCTACTGCTAAGATGAGTGATTCTTAAAGAAAACAACTATTTTATAGAGCAAAAAAGAGCAAAAGAATTTCTAAAGGGAACATTTCTTTTGTTTATTTTTATTTTATTAGTATTTTCCTTACATGTGTCAAATATATATTTTCTCATCTAAATGTCCACTGAGCTGTGAGCCAGGGGGCGGTAGTGCGCCTTAACATTGGTTGCCAACCAAGAAGAAGAAGAAGTAGCTGCGAGCCAGGAGGGAGGGGGTGAGTGAGTGAGTGATTCGTTCGCTCTATGATTCAGCACAGGAGGGAGGGGGTGAGCGAGTCATGAGTGATTCGCTCGCTCTATGATTCAGCACAGGAGGGAGGGGGTTAGCGAGTCATGAGTGATTCGCTCGCTCTATGATTCAGCACAGGAGGGAGGGGGTGAGCGAGTCATGAGTGATTCGCTAGCTCTATGATTCAGCACAGGAGGGAAGGGGTGAGCGAGTCATGAGTGATTCGCTAGCTCTATGATTCAGCACAGGAGGGAGGGGGTTAGTGAGTCATGAGTGATTTGTTTCCCCTACGATTCAGCGCAGGAAAGGAGGGGGTGAGTAGCTCAAATGTGCTGTTAGCATGTTAGCAGAGCGATGCTACTGTGAACCGAGGAGCTATTGTCTTGATGTGAGCTTCTACTCAGGGTTTTTTCTTCCAGTTCAGAGCAGAAATGTTTTTGTTAAGATACTGGATGTTGTGTTTTTCTTCACAATTTGAATTATAAGCTAGATATATTTCTACTAATGAAATTAGTTTGCTAACAGCAACAGGGATGAGTCAGTGAGTCAGTTGCGCTTGTGAATCATGATTCACGAGTCAGTAAAGTGATTCTCGAGTATTGAACGATTCGTTCATGATTCGCGCATCACTAATGTAGATATCCCAGTCCTCTTGTCTCGGGATGCATCACGCTGCCTTGCCTGGGGTTAGCTTCTGTTTCTGGGGATGAGGGTTGGGCGTGCTCCCTTACCTTCTCCAGGTAAGCTAGGTTAGCCTTCTTGTGTGAGCTTTTCAAGTGCCCTTTAAGGTTTGTGGGATTTTTCTCCTTTTAGAAATGTCCCTCATAATTTGTCTCGTTCCACTACAAGACACTTGCTTTATCCCAAACACAGTCATATTCAAAGTAATCCCAAATTGGACTCTGGCGCTTTCTCCAGACTTTTCCTGACATGATTCTGCGCGTGGACGGAGCAGCGACACAGACGACTCGACTAACGTACTGCCACCTGCTGGCATAATGAGACACAGCAAGAAAAAAACCTGGAAACTAAACTTCTTTTTCACCCTTGACTATTGTATGACACGCAAACATCAACGAAAACTAAACACATTTTTGCTATAAATTCAGTTAATTTTAGTTAGTTTTGTGAACACTCATTACAGTTTTAGTTAGTTTTCCTTTTTTTGTTTTTATTTTTATTTCCGTTAACGAAAATGTTTTTTCACTTCTAGTTTTCGTTATTTCGTTAGTTTTCGTTAACGATAATAACCTTGGTAACAACAAGGACAGCAGCAACAACAACAGGAACAACCATCAGGACAGTTGGAGTTTCTTCCTCTTGAACAAAATGCATGTTTCCACCTCCATGTTCTCCTTCTGTGATGGGCTGCTCAAACATGCTGTTACGTGTTTCACCTGCAGAGAAAACATTAATTGTTAGAGCAGAAATGCTGAGACACCAAAATAAGAAACCAACAAGAGTGTGTGTTCTGCAGGTGAAACTACTGATAACAGCTTCAGTTACTCATCTGGAGCAAATTATATTTTACAGCTGCGAAAACAGCAAAACCTTTTCAAATATATACAGCTAAAATATAGCTTTGATGACCAATGTCCACCAAAGTACATTTAGTATCCGTGTGTGAGAGAATATGTCCAGAGAATATTGATGGATGTAGTGAAGCAGGACATATAGAGGGTTGGTGTGGCAGAGGAGGATGCTAAGGAGGATCAGAGTCAGATGCTGTATCAAGCCCAAAAGGGAGCAGCTGAAAGAAGAAGATTGCTATGACTTTACCCTTCACACTCGCCATCGGAGTAGAAGTGAGCAGAGGGGACAGTGGGTGAGTTATTTTACCTACACACATATTGGTTGGTCATTTACTATGTCACACAAGTACAGGAAATTCTTTTTAAAGTGAGCAAGTGCTGCAATTTCCTGGCTGGGGAAGAGACTCACCTGTAACTATAGTTGATGAAGTGACTGATCTCAGAGTGAGCTCTTTTATTTCTCACAGGGTTCCTCACAGCTATGTGACACTCATAAATCCCAGTGTCATTAAACGTGACGCTGTTCAGGATCAGAGAAACGTCTCCATCCTTCATCTCCGGGTCCCTCAGCTTCACTCGGCCATGAAAAGATAGATGTTGGTAGTTTTCATAGAATCGGTTGTTCCTGTAGAAGTAGACGTAGCCGCCTGTGTTCAGGTCAGCTCTGCTCCACTTCAGCACTGAGATTATTATTTAATCTGTGGAAATCTGGCACTGAAGAGTGACATCCTCTCCAAACCTCACCTACACATCCTGCTGCAGAGCTGAAGGAAAGAGAACAAGTAAGTATGAAGTTTATCTAACTCTACTGTCACTTTAATACGTGTAGCTGCTGTTTATGCAATGTAAGTGATAACTGAAATGATCAAATCTCACATTTGTCTCCAGTTCATGAAATCGCATGAATGAAGTCCAGAAAGCTTAACATTTAACATGCTAATTATCGCTACTGTGGGGTTTTTTTTGTTTGTTTGTTTGTTGTTGGGGTTTTTTGCAGATTTGGAGCATTGCACAGTGGGCTTGGGATGTCTGTCATCTCAACTCCTAAGAGGACTATGCCATTGCGTTTCAAACTTGCCTCTCTGACTTTGTCTCCAAACCTCTGATATAGTCATTCTAATTTTGTCAATCCTGTTCACACCAAATGAAACCTCAGCATCTTCAGTTCAGTCTCCTGCCTTTTCGTGGAACCAGCTCTAAGCCGTTCATCAAAGCAGGTCTCACAACTATCTTGTAGAACTATCATCAAACTCCTGCTGCTACCCTTCTTTCACAAGTCACCCCTGAAATCCTGCCTGCACTCTCTTCTTCATTTCTCTTGTTCACCATCCATTACTTTTTAGAATAGAATAGAATAGCTTTTTATTGTCACTGTTACAAGAACAGTGAAAGGCAGTTTGGCATCTCTCCATGTGTGTGAAGCACACAATAGCGTAAGTATTTACACAATAACAGACAAATTTACATTTACACAAGAAAGATATGTACAAGTTATACATACACCTGCAAACATACATGCACATACATACATATATGTATATATACATATATGCATCCGTACATACATACACACACATATTTCCACAAACACGCTTACATCTATATACATACACATACATGCCATCTAACTAGCAGGTGCATTGAGAGGTGCAGTGTGATCAGTGATATTGCACATTGAGTGGGGGGTGCTGTTGGAACTATACTAAATAATGTTATAATAAATACAGTTTAAAGAGGTAGGGATGTTGTTTGCATTGAAGTATAAACAGAAATACGATTTATAAATAAGGTGTAATGTCCACGAGTGTTGGCAGTGCAGTTATCCTCCAATCAGGGTGGAGGTAGGGCATGTTTGACAGCCTGTGGGTAAAAACTTCTGTTGAGTCTGTTTGTCTTCGACCTGATGGACCTGTAGCGTTTACCAGAGGGAAGGGGGGAAAAAAGTGAGTGTCCAGGGTGCGAGGGGTCTTTAATGATGATGCTGGCTTTCTGCTGAAGTCTGCCAGTATAGATGTCTCTGAGGGGAGTTAGTGAAGTGCCGATTGCCCGCTCTGCTGCCCTCACCACCCGCTGCAGTTTCCTCTTGTCCTCCGCAGTGCAGCAGTTGAACCAGAGTGTGCAGCAGTAGGTCAGAAGGCTCTCAATGGTGGAGCGGTAGAAGTTTACTAGCAGTCTTTGGGGTAATTGGGCCTGACGTAGTTTCCTGAGGAAGTACAGCCTTTGTTGTGCTTTCCCTACCTGGTGGGAGATGTTTGTGGACCAGGTAAGGTCGGCCGAGATGTGGACTCCGAGGAACTTAAAGCTTTCTACCCTTTCTACCTCCTCCCCATCAATGTAGAGGGTAGAGTGCTCAGAACGCTTTGTTCTTCTGAAGTCGATTACCATCTCCTTGGTCTTGGCTGTGTTCAGATGCAGGTTGTTGTCGTCACACCATTGCTTCAGATGCTGAACCTCCTCTCTGTAGGCTGAATCATCGTTGTTGTCGATCAGTCCTATGACAGTGGTGTCATCAGCAAATTCTATAATGGTGTTACTGGTGTGGATTGGTGAACAGTCATGGGTGAAAAGTGAGTATAAGAGGGGACTGACTACTTTGTTCCAGTCTTTAAACCTTTGGGTACTTTTTACCTCTGCTTCATGCAGCTTCCCTGTTACACCAGTCTCCCTCTCATTCATATACACATATTAAATAAAAGTTTTTCTTGTCAGCTTTTAGCCTTTGTAAAGAATAAAAATATTAACAAATGTTGTTTCACTCACCTGTTGATTCAGCAATTAGGAAGAAACACAGGAGGACCCTGAGAAAAGCCATGTGTGACAACAGATTACACTGAAGTGCCTGCAGACTAAACAAAAAGGTTTTTTCAGTCAACTGAAACCTTATATATTGGGCATTTCTCCCAATTCTCACCTCTAATAACATTGTAGGGCTGGGACACATCCTTCACTGATGACTTACTCTATTAATGCCAGAACATCTTTGTGTGGTGGAGCAGCAGTAGAAATGTCTCCCTACCAGCGATGGGAATAACGGCGTTACAAGGCATTACCTGCAACACCAAATGTTTTTTAACTGAAATATCAGCACCTGACTTCCACAGGCAAGGTGTGAGCTCTCCAGCCTGCCTATGTACATGTGGCTGACAGTTCTGCATACCTTTCCTTCTTTCTCTCATGAGAAGCCTCTGTCTGCTTTTCTTATGGGATAGTCAGCTCCACCATAACTATTCTGTCAGTGACTGGCCATGTTTGGATTCAAGGATAACAAGGAATTTCAGCTGGCAATCAAGTTTGACTGCCAGCTGTCGATTTCCTCCAAGTGAAAGGAGAGACCATTCCATCTTGGAAAGTGACTGTGCCATTTCTAGACAAGGCCACGAAAGCCATGTGATTTTTCACATCATGCAAGTTGTTTGGGAACTTTATGTAAAATTATTCCTAAGAGATCATCTTACCTGACCACTTGTTTAACATGTTTTAACATACCAATCATCTTTTTCCAGTTTACAGCTTTCTGAATTTAAGACTGTTAAACTCTGATTCTATTAGAACATTATTTTGACACAGAAGGAATCCCAAGTAGAAAATGATCATGGTGTCCAAGTGAATGGGACAAATTTTCATCCCTATGCAAGAACTAGCTTTGCGCAGCTGCCTGTCCCACAGGGTGATGTGGGCCTTTAACATGTTCCTTGTTTGTAGAATGAAAATGTGGAAGCTTCGTGTTAATATTTCTATACTTCTGAAGCTACCTGGGAAAGAAAAATAAGGAGAAATCAAAAGCTGAATATTTCAGACTTATATTTTAAATCTCTGTATATGAAGGTAAATTTTTTTCGATGGTTCCATTAAATATACTGGTTACTGACACCCCCCCCCCCGCCAAAAAAAAACAAACAAAACAAAACCAAAACCAAAACAGTCAATTCAACAGTTACACTTTTTGATATAAGAAGTGTTTTCTCAAACTGATCACAAAGGTGCTGTCATCTCGTGCCTTCGAACTGACGGTGGTCTAAGTAGAAATGAGTAAAGAGGGCTCACATTTGTTTAGTGTGTGGGTGTTAGCTTCAAAGACCACCCATGCATGCATGCAACACCTCACTAGCTTTTAGTGCCTGACATTTAAAGAAAGGAAACAAAGGGGGGAGGGGGCTCACCTCTGTCAGAGGGGGGCCCCTATAGGGGCCTTTACTGATACAGTGATACAGACACCCTTATAAATGTTTACATCTCATTTGATTATTGCTACATTTTATATATATACAGTTAAGCCCATAATTATTCATACCCCTGCCGAATTTTGACTTAAAGTTACTTTTGTTCAACAAGCAAGTTCTTTTTTGAGCAGAAATGACACAGGTGTCTCCCCAAAGATAATAAGACGATGTACAAGAGGCATCATTGTGGAAAAAAATATTTCTCAGGTTTTATTTATATTTTAGCAAAAAGTATCATGTCCAGAATTATTCATACCCTTCTCAATAATCAATAGAAAAAAGCCTTTATTGGCTATTACAGCAATCAAACGCTTCCTATAATTGCAGACCAGCTTTTTGCATGTCTCCACAGGCATTTTTGCCCATTCATCTTTAGCAATGAGCTCCAAATCTTTCAGGTTGGAGGGTCTTCTTGCCATCACCCTGATCTTTAGCTCCCTTCACAGATTCTCAATTGGATTCAAGTCAGGACTCTGGCTAGGCCACTGCAAAACGTTAATGTTGTTGTCTGCTAACCATTTCTTCACCACGTTTGCTGTATGTTTTGGGTCATTGTCGTGCTAAAATGTCCACTGGTTCCCAAGGCCAAGTTTTTCTGCAGACTGCCTGATGTTGAGAATCTTCATGTATTGCTCTTTTTCATGGTGCTGTTTACTGTGATTAGGGTCCCTGGTCCATTGGCTAAAAAACACCCCCAAAGCATTAGGTTCCCACCACCATGTTTGACAGTGGGGATGGTGTTCTTTGGGTTGAAGGCTTCTCCATTTTTATGCCAAATGAAGGCAACATCATTGTGACCAAATAATTCAATTTTTGTTTCATCTGACCATAACACTGAAGACCAGAAACCTTCTTCTTTGTCCAGATGAGCATTTGCAAAGGCCAAATGAGCTTTGGCATGCCTTAGAAGTGCCTGGAGAAGTGGCGTTTTCCTTGGTCTGCATCCGTGGAACCCAACAGTGTCCATTGGACTGTCTGCCTTGAGACATTGCCACCAGCAGAGCCCAGATTCACCAGAATGGCCTTGGTGGTGATCCTTGGATTCTTTTTCACCTCTCTCACTATTCTCCTGGCCAGCACAGGTTTCACTTTTGGCCTCCGACAACATCCTCTGAGATTTTCCACAGTGCGGAACATCTTGTATTTTTTAATAATACTTTGCACTGTAGCCACTGGAACTTGAAAACATTTGGATATGGCCTTGTAGCCCATTCCTCACTTGTGAGCAGCCACAATGCACAGCTGCAGGTCCTCACTGAGTTCCTTTGTCTTAGCCATGAATGTCCACAGACCACCTGCAGAGAGCTGCTGTTTTTCACCTGTTGAGTTGATCAAAACAGCTATTTCCAATTAATCAGGGTAATTAGGATGCTTTAGAACAGCTTTGACTATTTGGAATGGTATGGAACTTTGGATTTTCCCAGAGACTGTGACAGTTTGTAAAGGGTATGAATAATTCTGGACATGATACTTTTTGCTCAAATGTAAATAAAAGCTGAGAAATATTTTTTTCCACAATGATGCGTCTTGTACATCATCTTATTATCTTTTGTGAGACGCCTGTGTCATTTCCAGTCAAAAAATAACTTGCTAGTTGAATAAAAGTAACTTTAAGTCAAAATTTGCCAGGGGTATGAATAATTATGGGCTTAACTGTATATATATATATATATATATATATGTATATATATATATATATATATATATATATATATATATATATATATATATATATACGTATATATATATACATATATATATATATACATATATATATATACATAAATAAGTCGTCCCACCGGGAAGATGTCCATTATGCCAGATTACCAATACAGCTCTCCGCTGTAGGCTTTAATGTTTAAATGGATCCTGTTTAAATATTCAGAGTTTCAATTTGCAGCTGTCACCTTAGAAATAAATGGAGCACTGAGAGTGTACTCAGGTTAACTTGATTAATTATTACCGTTATATTTTTTGGTTTTAATCACCATTTGACCATCGCTTGCAGAATATCTCTTTATGTGCACACAAAGCCTAAAGCAGTGAACCTGGTTTAACAGAAAGTTCTTTACCACCTTACTTATTCATGTGATAAGTAAGTGTTAGGTAAGCTGACACAACAAAAGCCTGCCTGTGTTTAGCATCCTTAATAGTATAGCCCTCTAGTCAGTAAAAACGTGCTCACATTTAACCTGTTTGAAGCTTTAGTTATATTAAATGATGTTGTAATTTCATAATATTTTGGGTTTTTTTAATAATTTCACAAAAAGCTCTTCAATGAAAGAGACTGGGTTTGAACCACCTGGTGGCCGTAGGTACAGATAAATGATAATGGGTGCCGTACAAATTTAAGGGTATTACATAAATAAATGGGTAACTACCTTAAACCCATCTGGACTGTATGGTTCACTAAAACAGAGATGTTAGTTTAAAATGAAGTGCTGTTCTTTTTTAACATGAACACAACCTTTTCCACCTCTTTAAAAATATTTTATTCTTGTAAGCATATTTTATTTAAGTTGCTTATTTTTATTTTTTGTACATCAAAATTCAAATCAAATCAAAATCTAAAAGCTGAGGTAGAAAAAAAAAAGCCTCCCTCCCTAATATTCACCTTAACTCGTTGAATGGAGGAACAGTTTTCCTCACTTATTGTCAACATTTTGTTGGACACTCAGCAAATGTGTGTCAGTATTGTCTCTGCAGTATAATAAATATTCTTATTTCAAATATTTAGATTAGACAACAGGCGCTCTTTTACACCATTTAATGATTTATTTATTTATTATGCGGTGTGCAGATAATAGCAGAAAATAAAACCATCTGGTGCTCAGTATACATGTTTTTCAAAGCAGCAGTTGACCAGAGGACAAAAACTTCACAGTCAGTAATGCTAAGTAACGCTTGATTTTACAGTGTAGAGAAACATGTACTTTGTACATTGTACTCACGATAATTTGCATAATAGTGGTTCATGGCAAACTGAACAATCAAACTCAATCAAATCACACACTGATGACATACAACACAAAAACAGGGACCTATCAGAAACCCGACAGCCCTATAATCAAAATGATCTGAATAATCATAGTTTCAGTTTCTTTTTAAGGATTTTTGTTCTGAGTATGTGAAGTGTGTATCAAAAAGGGATGTCAAGCTCATTTTAATTAAATATCCACAAATGGAGAGCAAAAATCAAAAGGAATAAATTTAATTAATCTAATAATAATGATAATATCAATAACACCAACACCGCTATATTATTATTTTGATAATAAATATTAACAAATTAATAATAATAAGCCTGTCAAGCCTCTCCAAAAAAAAAAAAAAAGTGTAATTTTTATTCAAATCTGTAAAAATCACAGTTAAAAAAAAAAATAAACATCAGCTTACAAATAAAACCCAAATATTTCAGATATTTTAAAGTCACTGGTTTCTTTACATACGCATTGATATTGTATGTGTGCAGATCACACTGTGTGGTATAAATAAGCGCTTGAGGTAAAAAAAAAAAAATTATCAAACGTTCAACACATACACATGAATGTATGTAAAGTATTGATGCATATTCAGAGGTAATTCAGGTCAGTAAGATCTGTTTTGTCTCAGCTCACAACACCTAATAATAAAAACACTAAACTAAGGGAAAGGACTCCAAAGATCAGATCAGCCCCTTCGAGCAGCACTTGGTTGAAGTGGGGAGAAAGACCTCCCTTTTAACAGGGATAAACCTCGGGCACACCCGAGCTAAAAAAGACATACTATATTAATTCTGCTTTTGATTAGAAAAAGTAAACTGTGAATGGATGTTAATTCACTGAGCAGTTTCCTGTTTTTTTTTCCCCCTCCACTCAACACTTTTAGTCCTTTTCTATTAGTACCTACTCAGGTCAAGTCAGCCCAGCTTGACTCAGTTTTTAGGGTTTGCCATTACCTTGTAGTACCTGGTACTTTATGAGTGAACTAAGTGTGGCGATCTAAAAAATGTGACATTAACGGTGGCTAGTCAGTCTTTCTGACTAGCCACCATTAAAAGCCAGCAATGAGGGAAATGGCAGCCACAGAACAATCAGCAAGTATACCATCACCTTGACATCCTTACGTTCAGCTGCATCACTTTAACGCCTGCATGCATGTCAGGTGGCACTCGATTATAAAAACAAATGACCAAAACCAAGCAGAGCAGAGTCGAGTAGGTATTAGTGAAAAGGGGCTATTTGTAGCTGAGTTGAGGCCATGGAGGCCTCGGTAACCTACTGATGTATTCACCATACCACCACCTTTGCAGAGGTGTAGAACTTTTACCAGCCTCAGCAGACTTTTATTTTTTTTTCCTACAGTTTTGAGGTAAATGTTGCTAAAACATCAGCAAACATCTTTTCAGTTTTTCTCCTTTTGTTTTTGAACACTGCTCAAATAAAAGACTGTGAGGATAAAACGTCTGATATCATGAGATGGTGTGACACAGGAAGTGCAGTAGTCTCAAAATTATCACCTGCAATGTCTAAAACTTTACTTGGTTTGACATTAATGGACAGCAGAGATGGTCTTCAGTGTGGTGTACTTGATAAATGTAGTTACTGAAGTGTCAGTGTTTAATCTTTCCTCAACCCTTTACTTTCTGTTTGGGTCAAATTTGACCTTTTCTGACATTTTACAACAGTCTTAACAACACATCACCCCCACCCTCAAATCTCCATCAGCATCCACTAACACTAACGGTTAGCACTGTCGCCTCACAACAAGAAAGTTCCTGGTTCAAATCTTGGCTGTGGCCTTTTTGTATGGATTTTCTTGTTACTCCGGATGCTTCAAAGTCTAAACACATACATTTCATTATGTTAGTAATTCTAATGCGTCCATGTATATGCAGTAGATGAAATGCTTGCAGTGCACCTGCAAGCACAAATATCTATGTGTCATTTCCATACATGCAAATGTGTGCACGCAAAGTTTCTTACCACTGCTTTGAATGCCCAGACTAGCTTCAATAAGCAAGATTTGTTCTCTAGGTGTATATATTTAACTAGTATTAATAATTATAAATGTAGTTATGAGGATATTTTTATGATAGATATGTGAGGACAGTGTTTAATCGTTTTAATGGTTACAAATTCTCATCTAATAAACAGTTTGCGATCTTATCATTTTCACTTCCAATTAAATATATTTAAATCTTTATGGCTGTTTTATTTGTAATCAGCAGGACTTCCTACTGATTCTTCCTCAGTAGGATGTTAGATGCTGCTTCTTATTTCTCTTAAGAAGCAAGACTAACAAACCAACAGCTGCAGCAAGGGCAATGACAGCAATGACAACACCAGCAACAATGAGGATAGTCTGTGCTTCAACCTGTTCAACCTCAGTGTTTCCATCAGCATCTTCTCTTTCCATGATGTGGTTCTTAAACATGTTTTCATGCACTTCACCTGCAGAGCAAAGATTGGCCGTTAGCGAAGAAGCCCTCAGACATGTGAGCTTTAAAGTGTTCAGCAGGTAAAACTAGCAGGAGAACAGCTTCAGTCAGCTACAGTTAAGGAGACACAAGTTACATAAAATGTGTTTGGCTGTTGACCGAAAGCATCTATGTTAGCAGCATGCTACGACTTTACCCTTGATACACAGAAGTAAGAACTGCTAGCTCAGTGCATGTCATTTACGGTTTTCTGTATTAAAGCTACTTGCAGCAGAGTGAGCAGTTCAGCATGTTTTATCTGACATGTGACACTAAACACACATATGTCTTTGCTGACTACAGACTAATGCCCAAAGGTTTTGTGTCTCCAGCTGGACTTGAACTTGCTAAGTGAACATGCAAACTACGACATTATGGACGCACTTCATTTGCTGTTGGCATGACAAACAGACCTGTGACTGTGAGGTTGATGAAGTGACTGATCTCAGTGTGAGCTCTTTTATTTCTCACAGGGTTCCTCACAGCTATATGACACTCATACATCCCAGTGTCATTAAATGTGATGTTCTTCAGGATCAGAGAAACGTCTCCATCCTTCATCTCCGGGTCCCTCAGCTTCACTCTTCCATGAAAAGATGGATGTTGGTAGTTTTCATAGGAGCGTTTGTTCCTGTAGAAGTAGACGTAGCCGTCTGTGTTCAGGTCAGGTCTGCTCCACTTCAGCACAGAGATTATTTCATCTGTGGTAATCTGACATTGAAGAGTGACGTCAGCTCCAAGCGTCGCCTGAACATCCTGCTGTAGAGCTGAAGGTAAGTGTTATAAATTTTCTTATTGCAAAGAGATTTTTAATGCATGAAACTGACATTAAAACACGACATTTAATATTTTTAAACAAATCACAGTTGACCAAACAAAGTTTGAAGGAAAATTTCACCAATCTCAGGCGTGAAAACATCTCCTCTCTGTATTTAACGCTGTAACCATATCAGGTTCTCTGTGCATGATTTAAAAAGTTCACTTTATGTTTTAAAAAAAAAGAAGAACAAGAGAATGGGAATGAAGACAATTTAAATCTAGACCATGCTATGTACTGAAAGATTAGATAAAGAGAGAGACTGTGAGAGCGAGTAATGGAGATTAGTGTCATCAACATACCAGTGATAAAAAAGAAAAAACTCCTTAAAAATGCTCAAAATGTCCTTAACTGTAATGTAGTTACTGAATTTCATTCAGTAACTTATTCAATTATTGAATAGTGTAATGTGATTACACGAGCACATTACTTTGAAATGTTTTACAGTCAAGACTTTACACAGACCCTGAAAATCAGCAACATACACCAGCTTTATAGATATAGTAGCACAGAAGTCTGAGATGCACTATATCAATATAGATTCAGAGAGCGTATTTAAAATCTGGCTTTGTGATTTTGTCCACTCTTACCCTCTATATTTGGTTGCTTTTCAGCTAGTAAAGCAGAGCAGAGGTGATATGCCCAAATGGGGCTTTAGTTTTATAATAGACAACAACAAGCATATATAATATGACGGTTTCAGAATATATATTATTTTTATACACTTGTTTTAAATGGCAACATTTGGCACACTTTAACTGAAAATGTAATTGATTGACAAAACTTGGTAACTGGGTAATAAAAACTACACGTGGTCTTCTGATTCATCTATGTGACCAAACCTACAGAGGTGTGTCTGCATTTCCTCTTTTTTTCTCCTTTTGTCCTCTGTCATCATGCCAAAACCCAAGAGGAGGCTAAGACCAAAGTCCCTTTGATTTCCAAGAATTGTCCTCTCCTTGTTTTCAACATCACTTGTAATATCGAGTTTCCCAATGCTGTGGTCTTCTTAAGTAATGTAAAATTTTCAAAGTATGATTATTCTTTTCGCAGTAATCCAAGTGTTTCTCTCCGTCCAAACATGTATGCTGTTATCTCTGAGCGAGCAGCGTAACAGGGACAACCATCAACAAGGTAGACAGTGGAGGAAGGATACAGAAAAAAAAAGCATGATTTTGTTTTTTTATTACAGCTTTACACACCTGAATTAATTAAATATTAGGAAAACATCAAAACACAGTAAAAACATGTATCTATTGAAACCCCTAAAGTTTCATTCTATAATAAGAAGCAAAAACAAAACTATTTAAAATTACTCACACCGGAAGGTAGAACCATATATAATCCTCACTTTAAAAATGCAGTAAAATGAAGAATGTATGACATTTCAGACAGAAAAAAGTCAACAAATCAATAGAAAAAACCCAAAAACTTTGATTTCCGATTTCCTTTTTAGACTTTTAAATGTGACAGCTCACCAGTGGATTAACAGGAAGCTCAACTGAATTCTTCCCCCTTCCCCCATCAGAACAGAAAAAAATATCATTTTCGGGTGAAATAAATCTGCTTTAGTTGATTATGATTTAATGAAACAAATATCTAAATAATTAGATGTCCATTGATGTTCTCATTAATTATGTATTAATTTAATTCTTTTTGGCAACCATGTTTGGTCCTGATGCCTTCAAGTCTGGAACTGCAGCTGCTAGAATGCAGCTCAGGAAAGTGTTCAGTTACATGTGGAGGATCTTTATCACCGATAACTTTCAATCAGTAAGGGCTAGACTAAGACTAAAGGGATCCAGTCCAGGTTTCTTTCATTCTTGATCAGCGTCAGACCTGAACGCACGGAGCAGCAGATCCAAATTAAAGTTCTAGCTCTTATATTTATTCACATCTGAAATAATTGGAGCACTGAGTGTTCATAGCTGCTGCTGGTCTCATGTCTAATTTATATGTAAGCTGTCCTCACTCTGATTCAGGCAGCGCCCAAATAGTGTGTTACGGGCGGAGGAAGAGGAAAGCAAAACACCCACTTTTTATGTGAGCATGCACAAACAGACACAGACAAACAGCCAACAAAAAAAAAAAAAAAAAAAAAAAAACGAAAAGAAAAAAACAAACACATTCAACCACTTCGTGTCAGTAACTGTTTTTGTGCAGTGAGGCCACGAGGTCCACTTAAAGACGCGTTCATATGATAAATATGAAGAAAGCTCGTGTGTGACACTGCTGGAGTGAAAATGAGTTAACACTCACCTGCAGTCACGGTGAGCCCAGCAGAGATATTTCCGCCTCATTGTTCTGCTGACCCGACTCTTCAAGCTCGCTAAATATCCAAGGCTGGTGAGATTTCATGGGAACAGAACATCCCAGTTTATCCTAATTCTAATCCGGACAATGTTGAAGTTCAATTTGAAAATAAAACTCCCGAGTGTCATGACAGGTGGGTTTGTTCTCAGCGTCGCGCTCTGACGACTGTTTGTGTCATGAGGAGGAACAAAAACAGTCTGTGGGTGGGATCAGAAACACGTGCGTAATAACGAAGAAGGTCACGTTACTCAAATAAACGTCTGGCAGGCTTCGCGTTTCACAGCTGGGGTCCGTTCTTCGTACCTCGCTAAGTAAGTTAGCTGGATTTGATTGTTGACGATTTCGCGTGATCTTGGATCGTTCGGTTCTCCGAAGCTCATCCGGGACTTGCTGTCATAGCAACAGATCCGTAAGCGTAAACCTGCTCGGGAGCAGGTTTACTTTATGTAAACAGGATTAGATCGCGGCCACTCAGGTATGTCCGCTGCAGTTATACGAAAGCAACAGCGACATTTCTCCACTGTTTTTCCATAAATAAATATTATCAATGTAACTAAAGATAATGCAGTATTTGATTCTTTTATTGATTTCATACAGATACATACAGGTCATTTCCTAAAAAAAGTGAAATGTACTATTAATCATTCTATTACATGTATTTGATTATTTCAGATGTAATTCATATTGTAGAGTAGTAATAGTAAATTACTTCGTGTAATCAAGATGAGAGACCACGGCTATAAAAGCGATAAATAATTTAAAAAAAAGATATATATCTCTCCCAACTTACTGTGCATGCTTCAGTCACCCCTTGCATGGGAACAGGTAAAAGTGATGGAGTGTTATGTGAAACTACACACAAAAAAACCCACAATGTCAATAAATGTCACAGTACAAAAAGCATTTTAATTAAGGCAACAACCAAATATTTTACATTGTACAAATCGAATTATGAGCTCATTTACCAGTTATGAAGGTGCTGCTACTGCACCCCGGCTGCTCGTCTAAGGAAGAGCTGCCCCCAGGGATGCCCTCAACAATGGGTCTGGTGGCATTCAACCCTAGGGCCAGCTCCTCTGCCGGGGTGTGACGAGGGGGTGCAGGACCACCACCTGTCTTTATTTGCTCTGCCCTTTTCTTGGTTGCTGTTATAAACAAACAAACAGATTATTTCAGGGTCTCTTTTCAAGAGACTAAAAGCAATATAAGTGATAAATATTACCATTCTGTTGAATATTCTTATATTTCACTTTTACTTGTTCCCATGTTCTAGTGGGTCCTGTTGTGGCTCTAATGTGAAAGAGGATATAATGTAATATAATATAATAAATTACTTACGAGTTTAATTTGTCAGCAACTTTCTGCCAGCCCTCTCTCCTTGCTTTTGCAGCCTTTGCAGTGTTCCCCTGCGTTTTGATTAAACTCTGAAACTCCTGAAATCCCTCAATCAAGAGTTCTTGCTCTGCTGCCGTGAAATACTGAGCGCGCTCCTTCGACATCTTCGCCGACCAATCAAAGGGTTGCCGATCAATGTTTCTACTATCGATGCGTAGCCCCTTTTAAGCCACCCATTGATCTCAGATTACTTCATCCAGCTATACTAATCGTCAACAACAGGTGTGTTCGGAGAACCGGATTAGCGAGCTCAAAGTTGGCGCGATGATTTGATCTTGGATGTAGTAAGCGAGGTACGAAGAACGGATCCCTGCTCTGGTAAAAAAAACAAAAAACAAAACAAAAACAAAACCATAGGCCCACCCCAGTGCATGCTGGTCCTATACCAGTCTCTTCATTTATAGAAAAAAAATGGCCCTGCAGCTCTTACTGACTGACTTAAGGTAAACACCAAAACAAAACAAAACATTGAAACAAAAATTACAACTACAAATAAACTTGTAAATAAACCCCAAATATAAGTAAACTAACAACAAACTTTAACAAATTTCAAAATAATTAAAAATAACAAATAGCTCCAACAACTTTAATGTCAGACTCTGGTTGTTCTTCTGCCCTCAAAGAAAAGTTCTCAGTTGTCTGTTTCAGACCAGAGCCATATAAGCTAGTTCCTCAAGATGGGGAGGAAGTGGGAGTATTCTTCATCTTCTGTTTCTTGGAGATCACAGCGATGATCACAACAAAAGCAGACAGAGCAGCTACAAGTCCAAACCGTCCTCTGCTGACTCCACCCTCCTCCTCTCCATCTGCTGTGTGTGGTGGACATGCAGATTGGAAGATGTGAGACGTCAGCTGTCAGTCAGGTGATGACTTATACTATTACTGTGTATTATGAAGCAAAAGAAAATGCACCATAAAAACAACTTAATAAATATCAAAGCCTTTGACCACAAAATCTACCCTTTAATGACTCACATGGAGAAACAACACTCAGGCTGATGGTACTAATCCTGTGGTTTGTTCCTCTCCTGAAGACGCGACACTCATATGTTCCAGTGTCATTAATCGTCACATTGTTCAGAATCAAAGACACGTCTCCATCCTTCATCTGTCTGTCCTGCAGATCCACCCGGTTCTTAAAAGCTGGATGCTGGTGATCTGGAACAAAAACCTCATCTCTGTACAAAAGCACATATTCTTGCTTCAGGTCAGCTCTGCTCCACTGCACAGCCAAGATCTGCTCATTATTAGTTGGAGCTCAACATGGCAGCGAGATGTCAGAGTGTGACCCCATAAAGACTTCCCTAAACCTGCTGGTCTAGAAGTCCAGCAGTTCATCTAAACAAAAGGCACTTAGAGTAAAACAGACATAGATACGTTTATCCTACCACAAAACAATAAGAGAATATACGACCTCTCCCATGCTCCCAGGATGTGGGTGTGAATGCCAGAGCACTCTGGAATGCACACAATGTCATTGCAGACTATTAAGGATCACACATCCTATCACTACACAATCGATTATACACCTACAAGGTGAGATATGCAGCTTCTTGTTCCAACTTGATAAAGTGCAGTAATGTGCCAGGGCTGCTGACTAATGCAGGCCACAGTTAGAAAGACTGACTTTGACAGGATCTCTGTGAAAGTCATGATTACTGTGCAAATAAGCAAATAAACAAAAAGGTGCTTGTTGGAGAGCAGTCATGTGAAGTTTGACAGAGTGACATGACAGATGTGTATATCTAGTGTTTTCAAGTATTTAGCTGAGGAAAGAACGATTATAAAGACGTATATAATCACATTAATTTTAGATCTAATTGATAATTAATGGGATTGTAGTTATTGAAAAAGACATGTCTCCCACATCACTACTTCTCTGTTGTGAAGTTTGCAAATGTTTTCAGTCTTTAAATGTTTATTCTCAACATTCAGCAATTCAAGGAACACATCAAAAGCCAAAGATTGAAATATCAGCAGCTTACATTGTTTATTCAGGTGACACTCGGATTTTGTAGTCTTCATAATGAGTAGCTTCATTTCAGGATCTTTGCTTTTTGCTTAAATATGATCACCATTTCACTTAGGAGTCATTAACCTGTTATGCAAACACTTTTCAGTGATCAGTCTGTATGAGAGCTGAACATAAGCCTGAAAATCACAGGTTTCCACACAAATTTTCTGCACTGCTTTTTGTTTCTGATCAAATATAACCCCACAACTGCATTTACAAAACTGAATATGCTATTGCAAAAGGAACTAACCCCTTCCCACAATCTGCAGCAGTGTCAACAGCATCTGCAGTTTCATCATTAAACACTTGAGTTTAATGAATGACTCTATACTTTAAATAATGTTACTGAAAATAAAAACATGTTTCACTCACCTGTAGATGCAACAATTAGAGACAAAGATAGGAGGATTATTAAAGAAGCCATCTGTGACAAGTGGATGGAGACAGTGGAGCAGTAAAGGCAGCTGAAAGCTGTTAGGAGTCAAAGAGGGGAAGATGTGGTTAAAAATATGCCAGGATGTTAGCAGTTCTCAAACACCACAAGCAAGACAATCATCACAACCAGTTATAATGAGAAAAAAACACGACTTTATCTCAAAGTAAGTGACATTTATTCACCTCATCAGCTAAACCTTTGCATGTTTCTTCTTGCTTCTGTTTCATGAGTGTAATCTGCCATGTTTCAACCTGCTCTGTTCAAATAAAACTGACAGGAGTGCAGATAAGATCAAAATAAGATTTATGTTTGACACTCAGCATGCTGTGTGTCCTCCCGGCTGTGGTGTCACAGTAGGTCACCCTAGTAATATTTACACCACATAAAGTTAGCACAGAAGGAAATTTGTGTTTGGTTGATGATTTCTTTGTTGTAAAAATCCTTCTTGGCAGTAAATCTTTTAATGTTGGAAAGCCTGTTTATTTCCCTTTAACTGGACCAAATAAATGACACCAAACAAGAGCAGAACAAACTGTTTGGCAGACAAGATTTAGTATTTTTTTCATGGGCTCAACAAGTAATAGCATGCCTGACTACACAACCTCTGGTGCAAAAATAGATTGATGAGCTATAGATAGATATGATAGATTTGTTTGTTCATTTCACTGCAGCAACACATTGTTGCAAAGAACTGCAGACAGTTACGGGTGTGTAGGCACACTGCTTATTTTTGTCTGACTATGTGTGCAAAAGAATACACAAAAATAAACAAGTTTACAAGATTACTCTGAATTATAGTAAATAAATAAACAATTCAGTGTCAATCACATGTAGATGCAGGAATTAGAAATGTAATCAGGAGGACTTGAGACAACTCATCTGTGACAACATCTTAGAGACAGTGCAGAGACTTCACCCACACTGATGGATGTGTGCAGGGAGCAAAAAGAGAAAGAGAGAGAACGTTACATCTGTTACAGCCCACAAACTCCCCTCATTAACCACTGAAGCATAAAAATATCACATCAATCATCAATGTCAACAGTAATGAGTCATACAAACTTCCCCATTCATTCCGGGACATGATCACTGACACCAAACACATCTGAAAGAAAGTTGTGACACATTTCATGTTTCCTTTTTCAGTTTTTATTCTTTTTTTTATTAATTAATAATTTGATGGCCAAGACATTTCTGAACCTCATACTGGTAATTAGGGCAGATGTGCAGGTGAGCAGTTACTACACAACAGACAGAAACCAGTACAAACCAGTATACAGCGTTTACAAAAAAATAGATCAAAAGAGTTCAAAGCAGCAGTTGACCACTCGTGCAAAGGACATTGACACTGAGCTAAACACACATTTGTTATTAAACAGCACCATACGACTTTGTGCAAACTCTGGTGACGATACAAGGATCGTTGGTTCACATTATCCTGGATCAACATCAAACACAGACTGATGACAGCACACAAACAACAAACAAGTTATTGCACAATTCAGTAACTTTTACAGTCTGAATCCTTTTTTAGCACCAATCAGAAGCATTTTTTGTGATTTTTTTTTCAGAATTTTCTATTTATTTTATTATGTTTATTTTCAGTGAGAAGCTCCAGGCTGAATTTGCTGTTTATTTGAGGAGTTTGCAGAGCTGTTGTGTTTTTGATAACCACAGAACAGTTTTTTTATTTCTTATTTTTCACTTTTAAACTAGAAGTCCATGTTGCTTAGCTGCCTGGCAAAGTCGCTATCAATGTTAGTTCATCAAATCTGTAATGTTTCTTTTTATAAAATCATATTTCTGGACATGTTAAATCGACTTCCTCTTACTCCAGACTGGAAGCTGCATCTGGGATTGGCAGATAAAAGTGGATTTGGATCAGAGGCTAATTTTTCCCACAGAGATCGTAACAACTACTCTGCGACCAGACCTCGCCCTTTGGTCTAACTCCCAAAAACTTGCGTACATCATTGAGCTGACGGTACCAGGGGAGGAAGCAATTGAGGAGGCATTTGAGCGTAAGAAGCTGAGGTATGCCAACTTGGCAGCTGAGGCAGAGGACAGAGGCTGGAAGATCAAGGTGTGCCTGGTGGAAGTGGGGTGCAGGGGCTTTGTTGCCAGTACAACAGCAAAACTGCTTAGAGAGATTGGAATCAGAGGACAGGCACAACTGCAGGCTGACAACACTTGGGCAGCTACGGCAGTCAGCTAACCACGAGAGAAAAGAAATATTCTGCTCTTCTCCCATTTTCTGGGAGGCAGTGGGGAGGTAGAGCGTACAGCCCAATCCAGCGGGGAGGTGTGGGAAGCCAGATCAGGCGCCCCCCTTCCAGCTCTCCTCTCTGCTCGCTCCTATCTTGTCCCTTTTGTCTTATTTCTCTGTATCACCTTTTCTATCCCTTTGAAGAAGTAGTGCTCCATAAATGCTAAAGAGGTAAGCATTATTTCTCAGTTGCAGTGAATAGATAGAAAATAAACTGTAGGAAACTAAACAGAAGAAAGAAGAAGAGAAATAACAATTTAACATAAACCAGTGACTCCAGGGCCTGATCAACCCTGGCAGGGCCTCCTTGATTAGGGTGTCTAATGATAATGGCCGAAACACCTGATGAATCCAAGGTCCACTACTGATGATGTGTCCCAAATCATAATATGATATCTAGATCGATCTCTAATCCCTAAACCTAACCAAGGAAGGAAAATGGCAGATTAGCCTGGGTAAAAGACCGAAAGTTGAGGCAACAACGACATGTGCTGCTTGCAAAGTTTCTGGGCTGCCTTTCCTCATAGCAGCCGTCCCTCAAGAGTCTCTCCATCTAAAGCAATGCATTATCAGGGACTGTAACATCTAGTCCTTTTAACTGAATTCTTTTAAATATGAATAATGTCAGAAAACCAACAACAATAACAGCAACCGCAACATAACAAACAACCATTATAACAGTCGGAGTTACATCCTGTACTTTTCCAGCTTCACTTTCCACGAGTCTCTGCTGCAACAACTTTTCATCTGTTTCACCTGCAGAGAGAACATCAGCTGTAAACAGTGGTTTAATGTTTAGCATCTGAGTTAGCAGCATGCCTTTCCCCCTTCACACTTAACACTGAAAGAATTGAGCAGAAGAAGCTGTGGATAAATTTTAGCTCACTGGCTTTTGTTTGTCTATTTGCCGAGTCACAAATAATCATGCAGTTTCTGTAGAGAAATACTAGCAGTAAGCAGGTTTAGATTTTTAGTTTATAATTTCACACTTTTATGTTTTGAGGTTTTTATGATGTGGGAGCTGAGTGTGAGCTCCACAAACTCACCTGTGACTGTGAAGTCAATGAAGTGACTGATCTCAGTGTGAACTCTTTTACTTCTCCCAGGGTTCCTCACTACTACGTGACACTCATACATCCCAGTGTCATTAAACGTGACGTTGTTCAGGATCACAGAAACGTCTCCATCCTTCATCTCCGGGTCCCTCAGCTTCACTCTTCCATGAAAAGATGGATGTTGGTAGTTTTCATAGAAGCGTTTGTTCCTGTAGAAGTAGACGTAGCCGTCTGTGTTCAGGTCAGGTCTGCTCCACTTCAGCACTGAGATTATTTCATCTGTGGTAATCTGACACTGGAGAGTGACGTCATCTCCAAGCTTCGCCTGCAGATTCTGCTGCAGGGCTAAAGGAAAGAAAATAATCTTTTTTAAATGTAACTCCTTTTTAAATTTTTAAAACATTTTTAACTGTTAACGGCACTTGATAAAAATTTGTGGCTGAAAAATCAAGACAACAGCAAAGAGCCTTAAACAGCAGTTCCTCTAATGTGCACACACACACACACACACACACACACACACGGAGCTATGTGATATAAAGGAAGTCCTAACACTTCAAGCAGAAGTGGTTTGAGGAAGGGACTCGGATGGATGTCACTTTTTGTTTTTTCACTGTTAAAAGTGAGCTGTAGTGGGGGAAAAAAGAAGGTCAAGGTAAAATGCACATTTTACAATGTTAAACACTTTAAACATCTCCTGGTGTCCATTTCAGATCCCGAGTGACTGCTGCTGTTCTCATCGTGCAGCAATTCAAAGAACACAAAAACCACAAAGTGGCTGCGAGTCGAAACACAAGCAGCTTACAGCAGCCAGACTCGGGTGGACTCTGGGACTTTAAAACCCCTCTGCCCCACCCCTGGATCTGACATCAACTGTTACATCATTAACCATGTGCTGTAATGAACATAAACTCTGATTCTCATTCAAGGTCAATGAAAAATGAACATAAAGAGACAGAGGAGTTCAACCTGCAAACAAAACAAGGGATTGAACATTTAACCTGTTAAACACATCACACAGAAAAAACACAAAACATTTTTTAAACTCTCTTTCACTTACCTACAGAGCCAGAAATCACAAACAGGAAGATTATGAAGGACTCCATCTGTGAGTGGAGGCTGGAAAGTGAAGTGTTTGCAGCCTGACCTGCAGTTAAAATGTTTGAGATGAAAGATGAAGTGAAAGTGTTCTTCACACATGTATACTTTATACATAACTCCTCTCAGCATTTAACCCATTCAGTGAAGCAATGAGCAGCCACCAAGCCAGCACCCAGGGAGCAGTGTGTAAGGTACCTTGCTCAGGGGTACTTCAGGGTAGCCGTTCAGTGGATTCAAACCCCCAACCTTCTGATTATGGGGCAACCACTTTACCTACTGAGCTATCCCTGCTCAGACATGTTAAGTTCTTCCTTAACTTTGTCAGTATTGGATTAGATAAACAACTGCGGTCTACTTCAGGACAAACTTGCCCTTAACATTCTATGTAAATAATAGAAGCCAAATACTGTGTCAAGTCTCATTTGCACAACTAGTGCCGCATTTATCATTGTACATTGAAAAGTTTTACTTTATATGACGTGAAGTGGGAGGCGCTCAAACGGTCGGTTAGGCGCACAAGAAAAAAACAACAACAAAACGGCTTGTTTTTATGTGAGAGCGCACAGAGAGAAGCACAAAGTCTGCACAGAACGTGTTTAACCTCCTCACGTCGTCTCTGACTGAACGTTTTGGTTTATGGAGTCATCAAACAAAAAAGAAAATATATATTTAACCGCTCGGGAGTCTGTGCGGAAATTATGGTTTCCTTAACTGTTTATCTGCAGTGAGAGCTTGAAGGTCACGTGGTCCAATTACAAGGAAGTTTACAAATCTAATATGAACAAACCTCTTATGTTAGTTCAAACTCACCTGCAGACACAGACAGTAAGTCCAGCAGAGACGCTCCAGTGTCCCAGGAGCCATTTCTTCCTCATTGTTCTGATGATTCAACTTTTCAAAATTTTGCTAAATATCTACACCAGAGTCTACACCATCCATTATCTCATTGTCAAACACTGCAGTGTATTAACTCGAGACTCTTCACCCAAGTTCAATAAAAAGTGATTCAGGAAAAGAGGAAGTCATATTGTACCTGCTGCGGAGACTCAGGTCGTTTGGAGTGGAGGGCCCACTCCTGAAGACCTTCTATGACTCTGTGGTGGCCTCAGCCATCTTTTACAGTGTGGTCTGCTGGGGTGGCAGCATCTCTGCTGGGGACAGGAAGAGACTGAACAGGCTGATCCGAAGGGCCAGCTCTGTTCTAGGATGTCCTCTGGACCCAGTGGAGGTGGTGAGTGACAGGAGAATGGCGGCTAAGCTGTCATACCTGTTGGACAACATCTCCCACCCCATGCATGAGACTGTGACAGCACTGAGCAGCTCCTTCAGTGGGAGACTGCGGCACCCACGGTGTGGGACGGAGAGATTTCGCAGGTCTTTCCTCCCCACTGCTGTCAGACTCCACAACAAAGACTTTAACTGATCAAACACACACATGTGCAATAACACTAAGTGCAATAATCTTCCTGGCATCGTTGTATTTTTTACTCAGTTGTATATAGCATTTGTATTCTATTTTTATCTTATTGTATATTTTATTCTATTTTATTCTACTGTATATAGTATTTTATTTTATTCTATTCTGTACAGTTGTGTACTGTATTTATTCTTATTTTATTTTATTCTAATTTTTGCTTCATAACTTTTGCACTGTCCACTTCCTGCTGTGACAAAACAAATTTCCCACATGTGGGACTAATAAAGGTTATCTTATCTTATCTTATCTTATCTTATTCTGGGTTATTTGGCTGCAACCTTTGCTGCTCCAAATAATACACAAAAATTAACATTTCACATGTTAAACAGATCACTCTGAATTATACTTATTAACCATTATTTAACCCTTTTTACTCATCAGTTTAATTTTTTTTTGGGGGGGGGGAATAAAAATACAAACAAATTCAGTTTCACTCACATGCAGATGCAGAAATTAGGGATGAAATCAGGAGGAACTTGAGAGAATCCATCTGTGACCACAGCTTTGAGATACTGCAGAGGCTTCACCTACACTGAAAGATGTTTACAGGGAACAGAAACCTTTTATACACAGAGAAGAGACAGAAAGAGAAACAACATCATCTCAAATTCCCCTTCAGCAACCACAGAAGTAAAAAAAAAAAAACTCACACCAGAGTGAGGCCATCATCTCCTGGTAAGGCTGTTACCAACATCAGCAGCTACACTGTTGATGTAAACACAATTTTCTTTTTAAAAATGTAGCGCTTCTAATGTGTTCTACAACTTTATGAGATGAAGCGAGGAAGGTTACAGTTTCCTCTCCTGTTTCTGCATGTGTTAGAAAAGCACAGCACTGCTGAGTGAATCTCAGCCACTCAGTCAGGTTGTTTCTGACATGTGACCCTTTGTTTCAAGGTTTTTCAATGTGTCTCCATTTTACAGCTGCATTCATGAGAGTTGAATCTGACTGTATTAGAGAATCAGAATTATTTTTGGCTCCAAGATTATCCTGGTTTCCAAGTTGGTGTGTATTTGTATATGTGACTGCATGAACATCTGTGTAACTGGAGTAACTTGACTGAAGGATAAATAGTTGTAATAAGACTGTTGATTCAGGACGTTATTCATATTTTGATATTTACTTTAAGTTTCTGCTTTACTGTAAAACATAAAAAGTTGAAAATTAATTAATAACAGCAAGTAAGACAGAAGCAAACAACTTGCAATTTTTTCTTTAATAAATTATATAATAAATAACAATTACAAGCAATATCTCCCAATGTCCACAAGAGGTCTCTGAAGACCACAAATCGGTATCCAAGGTTTTGTCTGTGAAGGTTCTCAGTCATCCAGGTCATCGTAGTCTAAGGAGCTTGGAAAGAAAAGCGTCTGGACTTCTTTAAGTTGCTTGAAGACGTTTCACCTCTCATCCGAGAAGCTTCTTCAGTTCTAAGGTCAAATGGCCGAGAGTCCCAGATTTAAACCCAGTGGGAGTATCCCCCCAAGGAGGGACAAAGGACCCCCTGGTGATCCTCTAATCACATGAGCCAAGGTGTGAAAGCGGGTGTGGGACCTAATCAGCCAGGGTTTCGGGTGAGCTCATTGTGAAACCTGGCCCCACCTTGTCATGTGATTTCCTGAGGTCAGATGGCCCAGGATGTGAGTGGGCGTTAAGGCGTCTGGGGAGGGAACTCAAAACTGGATTATAGATGGCAGACAGTTGGTGTCGTAAACCACCGCCTCTGTTCAAAGATGGTCGCTCACAGTGGACATAGATGGCTTCTTTCACTCCTCTTTCAAACCATCTGTCCTCTCTGTCCAAAATGTGAACATTGGCATCCTCGAAAGAGTGACCTTTATCCTTAAGATGCAGGTGGACTGCTGAGTCTTGTCCTGTGGAGGTGGCTCTTCTATGTTGTGCCATGCGCTTGTGAAGTGGCTGTTTGGTCTCTCCGATGTAGAGGTCTGGGCATTCCTCGCTGCACTGTACAGCATACACCACGTTGTTCAGTCTGTGTTTTGGAGTTTTGTCTTTCGGGTGAACCAGTTTCTGTCTGAGTGTGTTGCTGGGTCTGAAGTACACTGGGATGTCGTGCTTGGAGAAAACTCTCCTGAGTTTCTCTGATACACCGGCTACATAGGGGATGACAATGTTGTTGCGTCTGTCTTTCTTATCCTCCCTTGCTGGTGTCTGATCTTTTCTGACCTTAGAACTGAAGAAGCTTCTCGGATGAGAGGTGAAACGTCTTCAAGCAACTTAAAGAAGTCCAGACGCTTTTCTTTGGAAGCTCCTTAGACTATCCAAGGTTTTTAATAGTAAGACAGAGGTGGTAAAACGATCCACAGTTATAGAGCAAATAAGTCCTTTTAGCTATTCTCAGTACAGCTGGATGTAATTACTGCAGGAGAGTCAGGAGGAGCTGGAGGCCTGCAAGCTCAACAACTTCATCTCACAAACACATTAAGTTTGTGGTGTGGTTTTATAAAAGGTCCCTGCAAAGTTGCACAGTGTGACACAAAAGTTGGTGGTGACGATAAACAAGACTCTTGAAATAACCACTTTTGAACTGAGATTTCATGTGCAGCCTTTCATGACATGTACATAACCTTAACCTCCTAGGACCTGGCGTCCACATATGTGGACATCACATTTTGGGTCATTTAGACCAAAATACTCAATTTTGCTCTACAAGGGCCTGATATCCACTTACAAGGACATTATACTGTTACTGTTCTATCAAAATTTTAAACGAAAATCCTCATATGTGGCTCGCATTATTCTTAGAAACAAAAATTAGGCCAAAAAAAATCCTATAATTCTTTGTTTTTACATTCATCAGGTCCCAATCAGCTCAAATATCAAAGAGAAATTAAAAATGCATGCCATGAAAGAGTTCGGGTCTTAGGAGGTTAAAGAGCCACATGAAAACCTCACACTTTCAAGAGCCGGATGCTCCAGGATGGTGGCAGTTTCTTGTCAGTAAATGTTACCATACCATATAATAGTTTATGTAAATAGCACTTTAAAAACAACACATGGCTGACCAAAGTGCTTTACAGCAGAATGATCAAAAACACAATAAATACATAATGATAAAATAACAGTCTCAGTTGGCCAATTAGTCAAATGCCAGGAAATACAAATTAATTTTTAACCTGGATTTAAAAACCACCACTAAAGTATATTGCCTGATGTGGAGAGGCTTCAGGCCCACAATAGAGAACGCTTGGTCTCCTCTGAGTTTCAGCTGTGATTTAGGGACAGAGCAACAGCTGCTCAGCTGACCGGAGTGAATAAGGGAGGACATAGGGCTTGAGCAGATCAGACAAATATACAGGAGCCAGACCATTTCAGGATTTAAAAATCAGTAAAAAGGTTTGAAAATATATTCACATTTTAATTGGAAGCCAGTGTAAGCAGGCCAGAACCAGGGTAATATGGTTAAATTTTATTTTACCAGTTAAAAACTGTGGCGCAGTGTTTTGAACCGGTTTCAGGTGTGACAGGGTGCTTTGGCCAACCCCTGTTATAAGGGAGTTGCAGTAATCCAAGCGAGAGGTTATAAAAGCATGGATGAGAGTTTCCAAATCACGCCTGGAAAGAAAAGGCTTAACCTTCGACAGATGTCTGAGGTGATTTTTACCCCAAGATTAGTAATCGAGCTCTTCAGGTAAGGCTCTGAGTCTACTTTGGTGTAATCGACACAGCTGATCAGCAGAGGGAAGTGTTTGCTCTTATAGTGCAGTGTGACTGTGAGCAGACCTGCACACACTCAGTGATTATGCACTAATAGACTATTATTGATGACATCTTTATCTCTGTGCAAAATGCTCCATTATGTCCCGGAAAGCATTTTTCTGAGTGCAAGTTCTCATGGGTGAGTGTTTCCACTAATCACGGAATGTGGAAAAGACACCATGTAGACATCTGTTCACAACCATATTCATTGTTATTGTTTAAAAAATAATAAAGGCAAATGAATGATTTGATCCTCATTTCTCACTTTGTAAGAGACGGTCAGACCTGACCTCTGTTGTGTGTGGAAGAACCGTCAACATTAACTTTAACTTACTGTCGTGCTGCGACCAGCTTCAACCATTGAGATAACGTCATCGTTTCAACCATGTTTGGTGGCTGGACGCTCTCTTCATGTTGCACTTTAATGTAAGATAAATAAGGCAAATTCTTCCTTTGAAGCCTTCCATAGAATGATGGCTTTTTAATTATGGTTATTAAATATAAACATTTGTCATTAATTTTTGGTCTTCAAATGCTGTCACATGACAGTTTTATTACTTTAGACTTTAAGTTTATGTCATTCAATTTATAATCCTCTTGAGTTGCAGTCTATAAGCTCCACCTCCTCCTTGATGCTCCCAGTAGACACTGCTGTAAAGCGTGCCTCCAGCTTAAGAAGTGTGGGCATTTCCTCTCAGCAGTGCGCTCTCGGTGTTTTGTGGCTCACAAGGGAAGCCAGCCAAGGTCGAGGAAAAGATTCCTTCGCTAAAGCCCTTTTTATTGTCAGCAAGCAATTATTCATGAATATGCAAATACAAATACACGTGACAGTCTTAAGCAGGCACATCTGAACAACATCAGCGTCTGTATTCTGTGTGTGTGTTTTCAGCCATTCCATACATAGACATACAACCTTTCAATGAACTTAGGTCATTAGGTCCCAATCAGCCCAAATATCAAAGAGAAATTAAAAATGCATGCCATGGAAGTGTTTGGGTCTTAGGAGGTTAATGGTTTTCACAGAAACATTGCAGTGATGATAAGTCTAATATGTGGAGACCAACTCCTTCATAGAAAAGATGTGCCAGTATTGTTTGTGTAGTGCGAACAATTTCTCTGGAATATAAAGAAATCTTTCCTCTGCTGAGGAAGAGCTGAAGAAGACATGTCAGCCTTCTGCTGGTCTTCATCACTTTAATGTCAGACTCTGGTTGTTCTTCTGCTCTCACAGAAAAGTTCCCAGTTGTCTGTTTCAGACCAGAGAGATATAAGCTAGTTCCTCAAGATGGGGAGGAAGTGGGAGTATTCTTCTTCTTCTGTTTCTTGGAGATCACAGCGATGATCACAACAAAAGCAGACAGAGCAGCCACCAGTCCAAAGTGTCCTCTGCTGACTCCACCACCCTCCTCTCCATCTGCTGTGTGTGGTGGACATGCAGATTGGACAGAAGTGAGACATCAGCTGTCAGTCAGGTGATGACTTATACTATTACTGTGTATTATGAAGTAAAAGAAAATGCACCATAAAAACAACTTAATATCAAAGCCTTTGACCACAAAATCTACCCTTTAATGACTCACATGGAGAAACAACACTCAGGCTGATTGTTCTAATCCTGTGGTTTGTTCCTCTCCTGAAGACGTGACACTCGTATGTTCCAGTGTCATTAATCGTCACATTTTTCAGGATCAGAGACACGTCTCCATCCTTCATCTGTCTGTCCTGCAGATCCACCCGGTTCTCAAAAGCTGGATGCTGGTTGTCTGGAACAAAAACCTCATCTCTGTACAAAAGCACATATTCTCGCTTCAGGTCAGCTCTGCTCCACTGAACAGCCAAGATCTGCTTATTATTAGTTGGAGCTCGACATGGCAGCGAGATGTTCTGCCCAGACTCAGCTGTGATGTTTGTCTGGTCTAAAAGAGGAAACGACACAGAACAGAGACATTAAAGGAAACATTCAGCACAGCAGCCAATCAGAGTGAGGCGCTACATACCTGAGCTCTGCTGAACTAAACCAGAGAGAGTAAAGACTCTGGTACACTGATGTTCTACAAACTGACCATCAGACCAGCTGATTGAAAAGAAGCAGGACTAACATGCTACAGGTGAGAAGCTGCTGTACCATTTTTACTGAACTGTTTATTTGAGCTGTTCAGTGATATAATGTATTTAGCTCAGATGTTTTTCTGTTTTGGCTGTTGTAAACAGGGTGCATATATCCCCCTCTGACTCTACTACACTATTTCATCCTTTGCATCATCTTGAAACATTCTGCAGTGCAAACAACATTTAAACTAGATCTCACTTTTACTTTGACTGCATGTCTGATGTTGCTCATTCTGTTCTGATTCCGTTTTTCATTAAGCATCACAGTTTCAGAGTGAAAAACACCATTAGCCAAATAAAAGGAATAGAAAGGATTCAGAGCATCAAATTTATACCCATGTGTATGAACCTGATCATCTACATCAGAATTCCCTACAAGGCTGAAGTCTACAGCTTCTTGTTTCAACTTGATAAAGGGCAGTAATGTGCCAGGGGGATAGTTGTAACATTTTTGACATTTCTGTCTGTATATTGGAGCTCTTTTAAGGTAGTGGATTGAAAATTTAATGCAAAGTATTTACATGTCTCTGCTATTAAATAGTGCAGCTATTTTCTCTGCAGCACAATTACCCATTGCATGGTATGGTCTCAAACACAAAGAGTGAAATGTTACAATTAACCCCATAGTCTGGGTTAGTTGTAACATATCCTGGGGTGAAATGTAACACAATGAAATAAGGGTACTAACAAAACATTAACATGTAATCTTTTTTATTCAACACATGAATGCACTTAGAGCCATTTATGTAGCTGTGTGTGTGTGTGTGTGTGACAGAATGCAGAAATCTAGCTTTTGAACATATTCCAACCCCCCAAAAAAGACAAATGATGAAATTTTCTGCAACTGAATATTTCATTAATTTTGGTTGGTCTTCCTTGCAGAGGTGGGACCAAGTCATTGTTTTGCAAGTCTCAAGTCTTTATCCTCAAGTCACAAGTCAAGTCTCAAGTAAAGTCAAGCAAGTCAGAGTCAAGTCGTAAGTCAAACAGACAACTTTCAAGTCAAGTCCCAAGTCCAAAACTTTGAATTTCAAGTCCTTTCAAGTCTTTGTAAAAAAAAAAAAAAAAAAAAAAAAAAAAAAAAAAAAAAAAAAGAATGTTGCAGTTATATGTTAGATGTAAATAATAGACCATGTGTTCTTTTTTAAATCTGTATTTATCTCAACACCTGATGAAACAACTTACAAAATATGCACAAATTCTGAAATTGCACCTTTATAATGTACAGCTCAATTAAACTTTGCTGCAAGAATAGTCTTCCTCTAAATTACAAACTCACAGAATAAACATTCAGTAAAAAATGCAAAAGCAGAACTTCCTGCTGAAACAAAGAGTGCTGAGATTTCCTTATGTACAAAACAATGAACCATCGCAGTAAATTTTGTGCAGTGTGATTAGCTTGTCCTCTCTCTCTCTCTCATCTAGTCTGTGTGAACATGTGTGTTTGTATGTGTCCGTGTGAGTGACAGAGGGAAAAAACAAAAAAAAACAAAAAAAAAAACACATACACACACGTAGACGCACGTGCACGCACGCACGCGAACGTACGCATGCACGCACGCACGCACACGCGCGCGCACACACACACACACACACACACACACACACACACACACACTCTTGTTCATATGAACAATGAACAAGAATGTGCACTTTAAGTTATTTCAGTTAACTATTCTGCATTGCATTTGCAAAAGACCAAATTGGCCAAAAGTCTGTCAGTCATTTGTGCACGATGAGGCCGTAGAATGATGCCACCATAGCTGAAATCTCGCTCCACAGGAGCACTACATGCAGGTACTGCTAAAACTCTGGTGGCCACATGAAACAGAGAAGGAAGAGTCTGCATGTTCATTGCCCAGAACAAGAGGGCGCTCTGTCCATCAGCAATATCCAGGTAGTGACTTAGCTGTAGAGCTGGACTCTTCCCCACATCCTTCTTCTGCCTCTTACAGTAAGCAGCAAAGAGTCCTCCATCTTCACAGGCCTCTTGGTGTTCCTCACCAGGAGTCACAGGTTGCTCTGACTTTGCAGGATCTGCCGCATCTTGCAGGATCAGATCTGGCAAAACAAATTAACAACAGCAAAAGAGCCTATATTACAATTTTAGACAAAAAAAATACAGAAAAAATATAAACTATATTCAATCTTTACCTTTAACTTTTTGTGTCACCTCTGTCTTTATGTCACAACTGCCCAACACATGGTGTTCCACCCACAACAGAGAAAATGCTGGATCCAAAGCAGCTGCTTTAAGGTACACTGGATCTGAAAAGGGGGCAGTGATCCCATCTTCAGCTCTAGCCATTCGCACACTGATAAAGATTCCAAGAAATCTTTTGTTCAAAGATGCTTGGAGGCTCCTGACCAGACCATTCAGGAAACGGACTTGAGGCTTCAGTTTCTCAAGGTGGTGATTGAGGGACAGCACGGATGGAACAACAGCACTGATCGTGACTATTTTCTCACCTTGTGTCAAATCTGTTGCTTCTCCAAAAGGCTTCAATATGTCCACCATCTCCTTCAACAGGTTCCACTCTCGTGTTGTGAATAATAACTCCTTGTGCCCAGCCATTTCAAGAACAGCACAGAGTTTTAGATGTTCACATTGGAGAACTGCCTTTACTTGTCTCAGTGTTGAATTCCATCTTGTGATTACAGCAGCAGGGATCGCTTTCTGTTCACCAAATTCAGCTTCAAACACATCTTTAAATGTTGTGCTTGTGTGCAGTAGAGAGCTGAGCTTAGATAACTTTGAAAGTGAAGGAGATGCCACTTTGGTCTCTGACAAACCATCTCTCACCACCAGCTGAAGTGTGTGCGCAAAACACTGCAGGCGCTGTGTCTTTGCCATAGCAGCACCTACTGTTTCCTGATCTTCCAAGGTTAAGTCGTGCCAGAGCTCTGGGTCGTCAAGATGATCACCATCATCATCATCATGTTCCTCACCTTGCTCAGTGGGGAAGCACAGTGAATGCTTTCCGCATATTGGCAGCATTGTCACTAATAATATAGTCTAGTTTATCTTTGATGTTGTATTCGTCACATATAGCTTCAAATTTCTCACAGATTCTTTCACCAGTGTGTAATCCTTTGAAGCGGTCAAAGGCCAGCAGTTTGGATTTTAGCTGCATCCTCTGTCTCTTTCTGTATCCAGTGCACTATGATACCAAGGAAACCCCTCATCCTTCGGTCTGACCAAATGTCCACAGTGACTGAAACATGATCAGTCTCGCTCAACTGAGTTCTTAACATTGAACGTTTCTCAGCAGCAAGGTTCTCTGTTTTTGATATAATTGTTCTGCGACATACCGGGCTGTATTTTCTGTCAACTACCGTCAGAAAGTGCCGAAAATTCTTGTTTTCCACAATAGAAAGGGGCAGGTTGCAACCAATAATCAAGTCACTTAATAATGCATTCGTGATAGCTTTCTGCTGTGGATGAGTCATGCTGTACTGTCCGGCACAAGTGTCCATAAACTGTGATATGGAAGGCTGTTGAGGTTCATTTGTGATCCTCTTTTTCATCTGGTATTCTTCAAATCTGATAGAGGTAAGCATATTAGACTCATGTCAGAAATTCCATTACAGCCATTCATGAATTGCATTTGACTTTAAGTTGATCCTAATAATCCTAAATAAATATTAACAATTAAACCCTCATAGTTTTCAGACAATAAATATAAAAAAAAAAAATATTAAAACACTTTTCTCAAAACTCTGCATACAGTTCTAATAAGCAATGTTTAGCATCCCTGTTAAGAATAACTGACCTTTGCAAATAAACAACAGCTAATAACATAAGTATTTTATTTGATGTATTGACATAAATGACAGAAGGCCATGTATAGCAGGACTACTCAATTACACACTAAGGTGGGCCAGATTTTCTAACCAAAAAAATTTTTCGTAGGCTCAGACATGCAAAAGTTAAACACGACCATACACTAATTGCAAATTAAACACAGTGATTTTGAATTGTGATGTGATGGTAAAATAAATATTTGTCAGTTCAAACTGGGTTAAATCTACGGGGTTAATGATGGGGAGGAGACTGAGAGAGACTGAGTACAGCTACAGAACCCACTTTCTGAAACGGACCCTGCTCACCATTCACCGACAATTCTGAGCTAACAAGTTGCATGTTATTCTTGGATGCGCTTGTAGGACCGGATTTAAATAGCATGACAAACATATCATACCTGTTAAAGCCAAACAGTATCATCAACGTAGCCCGGAGAACATTTGCTAATAAGATGAAGTTAGCTAAGTCAGCTGTCTCATCGTAGCAAAAAAAAAGAAAAAGAAAAAAAAAAAAAAAAAGCACCACCTACCGTTCTTAATGCAACTTCAAATGTCAGACAAAGTTGGAAGTTGTTCCATCTCCGTCTGTGATTCTCTTCTTGCATGTTTTGCATGTTGCATTTCGTTTTTTGTTGACTACTTCGTAGTTTATGTACCCGAAAGAAATTACTCTTGGGAGCATTTTTGGCTCAAGCGTTTTTGTTTTTTTAAAATCTGGTTAATTTGATTGGCTGTGCTACAGCCCACGCTCACATACATACGGAGTGTAGTAAGAATGAATGAATAAAGTGAATTAATGGTCCGCACTTTTTATATAATATGTATGTTAAATTTTAGATTTGGGTAAAAATGTCAAGTCTTTTCAAGTAAACAGGTTCAAGTCCAGTTCAAGTCCCAAGTCACTGGTGTAAAAGTCCAAGTCAAGTCACAAGTCTTACAACCTTTTTTCAAGTCAAGTCTAAAGTCATAAAATTAATGACTCGAGTCTGACTCGAGTCCAAGTCATGTGACTCGAGTCCACACCTCTGCTTCCTTGAGTTTGGCCTCATTGGCTCAGTGGGCATCGTAACCTACAACTCTTGCACCAACTTTTGAACATAACAATGAAGCTGAAAAAAATGTAGTTGTTCATCAGCATCGCAATTCCATTACTTTTTATCATGGCTTACCTTGGTGTGGTTTGCAAAGTGCTTCAGAAAAATGAGGAAATCTGTTTCTTGCACCCATCCTGATTTATTTCCACTACCAATACTTCCTACTGGTCCATCTCTGACACAGTGGTCTGCATAATGTATGTGTGGGAACACAAACAGTGGAGGAATTGTGTTGCCAATGGCATTAACCGCATATACAAAGGCGACCAGTGAACCTCCCTCTGCTGATGTCGTTGCCCCAACTTGTTTAATATAAGTTAAAGTAATAGTGTGGTAAGTTGTAACATCTGCATTATTGTTACAACTAACCCAGACTGTTGCTGTTACAACTGACCCAGACTCCTATAGCCATGAACTAGCTAACATTACAGCCAATGGCTTTTTAGCCTAAAGACCTACACAGAATATATCCCCATAGACATATCAAACTTAAATTATGTTATTTGTGAGTTTAACTGCAAAGCAGATAATGCTATTAGAAATTGAAATAAAGTAGAAAAACTTACTTTTTGTCATACAAATTACTTTTTTGTGTGTTAAATTGTCTGTGTTTGACAAATTGTGCTGATTTTTCACATGTGATAGCAGAACTGAATTGGGCACGCACAGGATGAATCACATCATTTGAAACTTAGCCCTGATTGGAGAAATTGGAAGTGTTACAACTGACCCACGTTACAACTATCCCCGGTCTCCCTACAGGCCACAGTTAGAAAGACTGACTTCAACAGGATCTCTGTGAATGTCATGCACATGTTTTCAGTCTTTAAATGTTTATTCTCAACATTCAGCAATTCAAGGAACACATCAATGAAGATTGAAATATCAGCATCTTACAGTATTTATTCAGGTGACACTAGGACTTTGTAGCCTTCATAATAATAATTACTTTTTGCTTAAATATGATCACTATTTCACTTAGGAGTCCTTAACCTGTTATGCAGACACTTCAGTGATATGAGAGCTGAACATAAGCCTGAAAATCACAGGTTTCCACACAAATTATCTGCACTGCTTTTTGTTTTCTGATCAGATATCGCCCCACAACTGCATTTACAAAACTCTGAACATGCTATTACAAAAGCAACTAAACCCTTCCCACAATCTGCAGCAGTGTCAACAGCATCTGCAGTTTCATCATTAAACACTTGAGTTTAATGAATGACTCTATACTTTAAATAATGTTAGTGAAAATAAAAACATGTTTTCACTCACCAGGAGATGCAACAATTAGAGACAAAGATAGGAGGATAAGTGGATGGAGACAGTGGAGCAGGAAAGGCAGCTGAAAGCTGTTAGGAGTCACAGAGGGAAGATGTGGTTATGCCAGGATGTTAGTAGTTCTCAAACACCATGAGCAAGAGCATCATCACAGCAAGTTTTCCTCTTGCAACATAGTCACAGTCAAAAGAAGGCGATATAATAATTAAAAACAAGACTTTTCTATTCTACTATATTTTATTCATAAGGTTATGTAGCGAGTAAAAGCCACCGAGTAACCGCTAAGGGCCTCTATACTACTCGTGCAGACTTTCAGGCCCAAAGCTCTTACAGGAACGAGCCCAGAACAAACGGGACAAGGGGGTCAATATCAGTCAGACACGTTAAAATTTATTATTTTAAAAGAACACACAAAGGGTTTGCAAAAGGGCTAAAACAGCAAAATGAAAAAAGGTCACTAACGACCACAATATAGTCTTATTGGTGCAACCTGCGAGCAATGCAATTATCACCTGGGGGCTTGCTCTACCCCGGTGGTCCCAGATGCTCGTTGCTTTAAAAGAAAAATCCACCCCAAATAAATACGAGCCCAACAGAACACTTATCGCATGCACTAAGTGTTTTAGTTCAGGCAATAATCGGTGGCACTAAAATCACTCTTAATAAAACTTATTCACTGCAAATCCACACGGAGCACCTCTAAAAGACCTAATTCCCCTAAGGTAAGAGCCCAGCTCAGGGATTGCACATTGCCCGACTAATATTGCACCAGCCCATTGGAAATAAAAACAGTTTTAAAAGGTGACCCTACTCTAAAACAAACTTAAGAGAAAAACGCAATAAAAAAAGAGAAGGAGGAAAAAACAGTGACAAATTCACATGTGCAGCCTGTCCTGCAGGAGGCAATACAATATAAATTAGATTATAGTGCATAAATATACTTTTTTTTTTTTTTAATGTCAAATATATTAAGTTAACATACCTCCAGCAGACAACTGTGATTGCTGCACACCTGGCTTATCTTGGCTTATCTTCTAAAATCACTACTAAAAACACCAAATACAATACACATCAAATACAATTCAACAAATTAAAAAAAAGCACTAAAAGAAAAACAGCATGTACCTCGAACCTCTGCTGTAGAATGAAGAGCACCTGCTGCTACTTCCTCTTTTATACCCTCCATTGGGTCCCCTGGGTCCTAAAGCCTTCTCCATTACAGTTAATTATTAGAGTTTCCAACCATCCCGTAAAAAATGGAATCGTCCCGCATTCAGAGAAAATATTACGCGTTTCGTTTTGAGCTGAGAAGGAACACAGTTTGTCCCGTACTTCAGCTAGGATGAAAAAAAGACACAAAGCTGGATTTATTCTGCGTCTTTACACTTCACAGCTGCCTCTTCTTCTCTCATTCTCTCCCCCTCCCTCTCCTGTTGCTACTTCAGTCATGAAACTGATTTTAATCATGAAAGAAATACTTTTCTTTCTTAATGTCATTTAAAATGTCTCGCTTTTAATAAATAATTATCTGAATCTTACAACTAAAGTTTTTATCTGATCTAAAATGTATAGAAATCATACATATACCAACAAGACAGTGTACATCACTGTCACAACAGCTTTTGTTTTCATTCAAAGGCTTTATGGCTTTAATACCTGGTGGGTCGGTCTCTAGTCAAAATGCCCGGGCAGATTTTTTGTCCCAGTCCAGCCCTGGGCACGACACGCAGTGAATTAATCTGAGAAGGGTCATTAAAAATATATGGCTGGGCCAGCGGTGCACATCACAAATTAGCTCACATAGACACATTAGTTGTGCCACTTCTTAATGACGGTATCTTAGCTAACAACCCCAACTACCAGATTCAACTTGTAATTGGCTAAAATAACTTAGCCTACTGGTGAGAGGGGCGTTGCTAGCTGGCAGTTTTTTCGAGCGATGTTGAAATTTCCACATTCCGACACTTCAAAAGCTTCAGGAGCTCTCCGCTCAGCGCAGCATCAGCACCACGGAAATACACGGATACATCCGTTGACTCGAGACAGAATACACAATGAGTTTTAGGGACTTTCAGGTGTATGGACCAATTTTTTCTTTTCTCATCAAACCAGAAATCTTTAATGAGCAGCTGGATTTGTCTCGCATTAACTGGCTGGACACAGAGGACATCGAAATGCAGCTGATTGAACTGAAAACCTCGACTCTGTGGGGGTCAAAGTTTGCAGAACTACGAACGCAGCTGGAATCCACAGCTGTGCGTGTTCATGGAGCTTACATTTTCATGTGCTGGACATCACTACCTGACAAGTTTAACTGTCTTCAGAACATTGCAGAGGCCTTATTGACAGTATTTGGCTCTACATATCTGTGTGAGCAGGTTTTCTCACACGAAGAGTGTCCTCAGGTAGCCGTCTGAATGCTGGACGCTTGGAGACCTGTGTCTCTGAGTGGGAGACCAGAGATCACATTAACATGTGTATCTCTGTATTAACAAACATGCCATATTGGGCCAGTTTATTTTTCTTATCATTGTTGTGAGGAGACCATAAATAGCATTTGAATTTTCTGTTGTAAAGTTCATTTGCAGTTATGGATAAAAAGTGTCTTTTTTTGTTTCAAATATAGCTGATAACTATTCGCTGATAGCTGCCAACATCTGCAAACAAATATAATTCTATAAAGTTGTTCTATATAGTGTGTAACTGTCAATATAGAGCGTTATTACATTTATTGCTAATGCAATCATATGGCACTCTGACTTCTGAGGAAATTTTAGATGGCACTCATCATCAGAAAGGTTGCCGACCCCTGGAGTAGAGTCTACAACATCCACTCATTATCAAACACTGCAGTGTATTAACTCGAGACTCTTCATCCAAGATCAATAAAAAGTGATTCAGGAAAAGAGGAAGTCATATTATGGGTTATTTGGCCGCAACCTTTGCTGCTCCAAATAATACACAAAAATTAACATTTCACATGTTAAACAGATCACTCTGAATGATACTTATTAACCACTGTTTAACCCTTTTTACTCATCAGTTTCTTTTTATTTTTGTAGGAATAAAAATACAAACAAATTCAGTTTCACTCACGTGTAGATACAGAAATTAGGGATAAAATCAGGAGGAACTTGAGAGAATCCGTGTCCACAGCTTTGAGACACTGCAGAGGCTTCACCTACACTGAAAGATGTTGACAGGGAACAGAAACCTTTTATACGCAGAGAAGAGAAACAGACAGAGAGACAGAGATTATTGCATCATAACATCTCATAAATCTCATCTCAGCAACCACAGAAGCAAAAAAAAAAAAAAAAAAGTCACATTAATTTCACCAGTAGTAAGTCATAAAAATATCGGCATTCAAAACAAACACAAACACAGTGAAGGGAAGGATGGAGTCAGTCCGTCCTAACAAGATGTCCTCCCAGTTGTTTATATCTAATAGTTTGCAAAACTGGGCAGACTGACTGAAAGAAAACTGTAACTGAATCAAAAACAGTCAGTGAGCGACTCATTTCAGTGATAACAATGATCAAACTCACACCAGACAGACAAGATTTAGTAAGTTTTTCATGGGCTCGACCCAAATACTCAACTCTGTTGCTAAGGGAATTTAACAGACTTTCCAACAGTATAAGATTTTTTTTTGAAGAAGCATCGTTACAAAGAAATAATAAACCAAACAGAAATGGTCTTTTTCTTGAAGTTTGGGGGATGACTGATGACTGTCCACAGAAGTTCCTTAAGCTGAGTTAGCAGCAGCCAACATCACATGTGGTAAAATTAGTAATAATTATAACTGACTCCATGAGTCAGTTATATTTTGAGCAGAGCTGGGAGCCGCATTTACAGGTCAAACCTTCATGGAGATGACCTTTATTCGTTTTTTTTATATCCGTACTCGTGTCAGGGAATTTCCTATAAAGTGGCGAAAAAAGGCCAAATTTGTTTTTACTTCTGTTTCTGAATTTCTAGAGCTATTAAAACTGAGTTGTTATAGGAAAAATCAAAGTTAAATTTAAAATGCAATGTTTAGCACACTTTAATAATGGATTGCATTTATATAGCGCTTTTCGGGACCCCTCAAAGCGCTTTACAATACCACTATTCATTCACTCTCACATTCACACACTGGTGGAGGCAAGCGACAGTTGTAGCCACAGCTGCCCTGGGGCAGACTGACAGAAGTGAGGCTGCCATATTGCGCCATCGGCCCCTCTGGCCTTCACCAGTAGGCGGTAGGGTAAAGTGTCTTGCCCAAGGACACAACGACCGAGACTGTCCGAGCGGGGTTCGAACCGGCAACCTTCCGATTACAAGACGAACACCCAACTCTTGAGCCACGATCGCCCACTTTAAAGGGCAAACTTCTCCCCATCTGTTAGAAACATTCAGAACAACTTTAGATTAACACAAGTAATAGCATGCCTTTCCCGACTACACAACGTCTCTTGTAAAAATGGACTGATGAGCTATAGATAGATATGATAGATTTGTTTGTTCGTTTCACTGCAGCAACACAATATTGCAAAGAACTGCAGACAGTTATGGGTGTGTAGGCGTTTTCCACCTCACTGATCTGCACTGCTTATTTTTGTCTGATCTCTATCCAACATCTATAAAAATGGAGAAAAGAAAAAGGAAATCATATTTTGACTATTTGATCTGTGCGAACAAAAAAAAAAAAGCAGACAAAAATCAACAAGTTTACAAGATTATTCTGAATTATACTAAATAAATGTATAAAAAAAATCCAGTTTCACTCATCTGTAGATGCAGGAATTAGAAATGAAATCAGGAGGACCTTGGGACAATTCATCTGTGACAACAGTTTGGAGACAATGCAGAGGCGTCACCTACACCCAAACTTATTATGAAAGAAAAAGAGAGAGAACGTTACATCTGTTACAGCTCACAACTCCCCTTGATTAACCACAGAAGCATAAAAGTGTCACATTAATATAAACAATAATGAGTCATACAAACTTCCCCATTCAATGCAGGACATGATCACTCAAACCAAACATGATTATTCAAAGTGTCACTCTATACTGCAAATAGTCTCACCCTATTTCAGAATCAATGCAGTTATTGCTTATACCAGACTCCCTCAAAAATAAATAAATAAAATAAAATGATCTGTTAACATTTTCTCAGAAGTAAAACCTTTTACGTAATGAAGAGTAACAAACTGCCCTTTGTGAGCTGTACGTTATATTTTCTTCTGCTTTACTTGAGATCATCTCACCTGAGCCTCTGATAGTGTTTCACTCTGTAAACACAAGTGTTGTTTCTCCCTTTTACAGCTTCAGCTGCATTCATGGGAGTTAAAATCTGATTATATTACAGAAGTAGATTCTGAATTACTTTAACTTATGGCTCAGAGATCATCGTGGTTTTCAAGTTCTTTCATATGACAGAAGAGTCGTGGCTGTTCTGAGTTCCAGGTGGGCTCCGTCTTTAGCTGCAGTATTTGAAGGCTGGATGAGGAAGCAGCTCTCCACTATATTGTTTTCACCCCTGCGGTGGTAATCAGGCTCCTGTGTTAGCTTTTAGTGCTTTGTGATCGTCTCTTCTTGTCCTGTAGCCAGTCTGTTGCTCCGTGCAGTCAGTGCTGCCTCTAGTGCTCCACTGATGTTGTACGTCTCCTCAGTCTGAGTTGTGCTTTGTCAGGTAATATTTCAGGACAGTTTCATAAGAGGATTTATTTCTGTTAAATGTTACAGAAACAGAAATTTATTTCGATTTAGTTTTGGAGGTTGTTGAGTTTAGGGAACTGGGGCATTTCTCTATAGTCTGAGGTTCTTGTGTGAGGTTCTTGTGTGAGGTTCTTGTGTGACCTGCTTTGAATTAAAGCATTATGGCTCCTGCAGCACAAATGAGGATCAGACGGGATTTGGTCACCCTCACAGATGGTCCACAGATGTTGTGGGTGTTCACCTAACATCATCATCCTCTCGCTCTGAAAGCCACACATACCTGTTTCTCTTCACAGCATCAGAAATGTCCCTGACAGTTAGCAGGTCTGCAAAAATCACACACTTACCCTGTTTGTACATCATGTCATATGTTCTATTTCAGTGAGTGTGTGAAGGTTTTTTTTTTTTACTTGATTGAATTTAAAGAGTTAATTAAAAGCTCGAGTGAGCTAAATTTGTATCTGAAAGAAAGTTGTGACACATTTCATGTTTCCTTTTTCAGTTTTTATCCTTTTTTATTAAAAAAAATATTAATTAATAATTTGATGGCCAAGACATTTCTGAACCTCATACTGGTAATTGGGGCAGATGTGCAGGTGAACAGTTACTACACAACAGATGGACAAAAAACCAGAACAAACCAGTATACAGCGTTCACAAAAAAAAGATCAAAAGAGTTCAAAGCAGCAGTTGACCACTCGTGCAAAGGACACTGACACTGAGCTAAACACACATTTGTTATTAAACAGCACCATACGGCTTTGTGCAAACTCTCGTGAGGATACAAGGATTGTTGGTTCACATTATCCTGGATCAACATCAAACACAGACTGATGACAGCACAAAAACAACAAACAAGTTATTGCACAATTCAGTAACTCTTACAATCAGAATATTCCTTTTTTAGCACCAATCGGAAACATTTTTTGTGATTTTTTTTCCAGAATTTTCTTTTTTATTATTTGTATTTTCTGTTCAGTTCCGGAACTTGTAAATCCAAATTCTGATCCCAGTCTGCCTCATCAACCTCACCCCCAGTCATGGGCAAGTTATCCCCCTCATCCCTGCACCCCGCTTCTTTCACAGAAGGCCTGTCAGTGGGATTGAGAAGATCATCAAAGTATTCCATCCACTACTATTACAGAAGTATTATTTTTTCATAGACCTTTCTTGTTGTCCACATACAAATTTTGTTTCTGTTCTAGTGTGAGCTCCATGTTTAGTAATTATTCTCATAAGTCAGGCTCTGACAGTGGTGCAGCGGTTAGCGCTGCTATACCACAGTGAGAAGCTCCAGACTGAATTTGCTGTTTATTTAAAGAGTTTTCAGATGTTTTTGATAACCACAGAACAGCTTTTTATTTCTTATTTTTCACTTTTAAACCAAACCAGTCCATTTTGCTTAGCTGCCTTGCAAAGTCGCTATCAATCTTAGTTCATCAAATCTGTAAATTTTCTTTCTAAAAAATCATATTTCTGGACATGTTAAATCGACTGCCTCTGTATTACTCTGGACTGGAAGCTGCTTCATATTTCTTTTAAATATGAATAATGTCAGAAAACCAACAACAATAACAGCAACCGCAACAAAACAAACAACCATTATAACAGTTGGAGTTACTACGTCTCCAACATCCTGCATGTTTCCAGCTTCACTTTCCACGAGTCGCTGCTGCAACATCTTTTCATCTGTTTCACCTGCAGAGCGAACATCAGCTGTCAGAGAATTTCAAGAGTTGTTTAATGTTTAGTATCTGAGTTAGCAGCATGCTAATGACTCTCCCCTTTAGACTTAACACTAAAAGAAGTGAGCAGAAGAAACTGTGGATGAGTTTTAGCTCACTGGCTTTTGTTTGTCTATTTGCCAAGTAACAAATAATCAGTCATTAGATTTTTAGTTTGTAATTTCACGCTTTTATGTTTTGGGGTTTTTATGACATGGGAGCTGATTTTGAGCTCCACAAACTCACCTGTGACACTGAGCTCAATGAAATGACTGATCTCAGTGTGAACTCTTTTACTTCGCACAGGGTTCCTCACTGCTACGTGACACTCATACATCCCAGTGTCATTAAACGTGACGTTGTTCAGGATCAGAGAAACGTCTCCATCCTTCATCTCCGGGTCCCTCAGCTTCACTCTTCATATATATGCATATATATATACATATATATATATACATATATATATACATACATATATATATGTATATACACATATATATATATACACATATATATATGTGTACATATACATATATATATATATATGTATATATATATATATATATATATATGTATATGTACACACACACACACACACACACATATATGATGTTATATATATGAAATTAAAGTAGTTAAAGTCAAGAATATTGGCAGATTTTCTCCCTTTTGAGTGTAATGCACTTTACACTTTATTAATAATCTTATTTAATTAAATACATTTTAGTTTAAATAAGTTTATATATATCACTCAGTCAGTGATAACCTGAGCTAAACCGAGTGTGTCAACATTGTAAACCTTCATACAAATGAAGCTCATGTGTTCAAGTTCTATAAAGTTGATCTGTAATCAAACAAATGTCTGCCCCACAGGTGTTTAGCAGCTAATCTAAGCTTTACATCACTTCAGACCCTCTACCTCCCCGCATCTTAGGTTTGCATTTCATGAATTTGCCCAAAAAGAGACACAAAAACACAATAAATAAAGTCACAAATTAATATAGTATTTTTTTTACTTTGTGAAAATATTAGAATCATATGTGGAATGATCTTGTTCACGATAAATGTGAAAATCTCACATAGTAGCACAAAACAGTCCAACTCCAACAGTCCAGAGCCTTCCTTAGTTCATTAATGCTGAATCTGGAGCTATGTGACATAAAGAGTTTCCCCAAAATCCAAAGCAGAAGTGGTTTGAGGAAGGAGACACAAAAGACTCAGATGGATGTTCAGCTTTCACTTCTAATTTTCACTTCTTGTTTTTTCACTGTTAAAAGTGAGTTGTAGTTGAAAGAACAAATTAAAAAAAATCAAGTTCAAGGTAAAAAAAAAAATGCACAGTTTACAATGTTAAACACACTGTACACCTCTCCTGCTTTACCACAAGTAACATCTCATGGTGTCCATTTCAGATCCAGAGTGGGAACACAAAAACCACAAAGTGGCTGCCGAAACACAAGCAGCTTACAGCAGCCAGACTCAGGTGGACTCTGGGACTTTAAAACCCCTCTGCCCCACCCCTGGATCTGACATCAGTTCTTACATCATTAACCATGCTGCTGTAATGAACATAAACTCTGATTCTCATTCAAAGTTTATGAAAAATTAACATAAAGAAACAGAGGCATTAGCAGCAGCCTTAGAACTTGACTGCATGCTGAGGTGGCAATTCAGCCATTTGATTCATGTTACAGCAGCTCATGACTGAATGAACATGGTGCAATATAAGTATTGTTAGAATTACATTCTTCCAAACACTTACATTTACTTGAACAGCATGCAGTCAAGTTCTATAGTCTTGCTAATGACCTACTAATTGTATTCAGGTGTTTTGCAGCAGGGACACATGGAAAAGTTTCAGGACAGCGGCCCTTGAGGACTGGAGTTCGAGACCCCTGCTCTAGATAGTCACTCTGTAGAATGTGGTGAGAATGGTCGGAGGGAGAAGGGCTTTTCTCAGCTTTTGCAGGACGTAGAGATGCTATTGGGCTTTCTTAGTTATGGAGCTGGTGTTAAGGGACCAGGAGAGGTTCTCTGCCAGGTGGACACCAAGGAATTTGGTGCTCTTGATGACCTCCAAGGAGGATCCATCTATGTTAAGTGGACAGTGATCTCTCCATGCTCTTCTGAAGTCAACAATCATCTCTTTTGTTTTGTCCACATTCAGAGACAGGTTGTTGACTCTACACCAATCTTGGGCTGGTTCTTATTTAAACCCCTAATAAGGAGAAATCTGAAATTTCCATTTGTTGAAAGAAAGAAGTCTAGGTAATACATGTCGCTGGAAACAGTGGATATTTTGACTTTAGGTCTTTCATTTGATGCAAACATCCTGCCACAAACACTTAAGACTTTTAACTGATATGTGCACGCACACATGCGTGCGCGCACACACACACACACACACACACACACACACACACACACACACACACACACACACACACACACGAAGTAACGAAGTGCAAATACTTAATTCCTGTAAATAAGTAGAATTTTTAGGTATCTATACTTTATTAGTTTCTTTTCTGACTACGTTTTACTTTAATTCACAACATCTTTAAATATCTGTACTTTCTACTTCTTAAATTTTTAAAAGCGGCTCGTTACTTTAGGTTAGCAGTGCAGGTGTCTGTAAGTTGTGTTCATGGTACTTCAGAATCTAGCTAGCCCTTCAGAAGACAAGTGAGCATAAAAGGGAATAACAGGACAGGAGAGGAAGAAAAGAGGTTAGATTTAAAGGTAAGGACTGCTGAGCATTTGATAAGCTGCAACTTTAAAGATTACATGTTATGTCATATTTTTTAAATCACATATTGTTTTTATATATATGATAAATTATGCATTTTCATATTAAACTAATCTATACTAATTTTGTGTTACTGAAAGCTGGTGTCAGAGCCACAATCTGCTTGGCACTGCTGGTACCTGTCAGCTGCCTGCAGAGTACCACAGGTTAACAATGTCCCATCAGACTCCTCTCCCCTTCGCCTCCTGTGTCCACCATCCAGGGAATACCACCAAGACAGGCATCAACTACCTTGTAGCCACAGCTCTGTACAGTATGTTCTGTACACCTGAACATATAAATAGCCCTCCACAACAATAAGGTGGCAGTTCGTGGAGGGACTCAGCAGAGCCCCTACTTCTTCACATGAAAATGAGCCAGTTAAGATGGTTTGGGCATCTGACTGGGATGTCTCCTGAGCAAGGTGTTCTGAGCCTGTCCTAGAGGAAGGAGACACTGGGGTGGACACAGGACACGCCTAAGAGATTATGTCTCTTGGATGGGAAACCGCTGATGTTCCCCCAGATGAGCAGGAGGATGAGCACCTTTATCTTAAATCATTTTTACTTTTACTCATGCTTAATCGGTGGCTTACACTGCCACCTCACATGTTCAACCTATTCCTGCATGGATTTATGTCAGGTACTTCAGCTTCCTCCAGCAGGCTGACAATATAAAAGTTAAGTTAAATGGAGATTCTAAGCTGTGTTAGCTCTGGTCAGTGCTATTTCAGGCTTTATTGTGTAGTAACGTGAAGTAGGCTGGGATAACCGCCACTGCCCAAGAACTTTGGATAGTGTGACAACCCACTCCATGTTGCCCTTCTGTCAGCCTGTTTGTTTTTCTGTTTTGTGCCTCGTTTGCAGGCATTAGAGGAGTAGAGGAGCTCATTTCCAATTAATGACAAGGGCAAGAACTGGGCTTAGTGCCAGTGCTCTATAAAAGCCATCTGGGCTCAGTCACCAACATGTTCTCATCCCAAAATGTTGTGTACACCATTATTCCACCCATGCACTTATCTACACCCCTGCTTGTACTGACCGCAAAATCCATGGTTTGTGTAAGGCTTCTGTTTTATTTCTTCATTTAAATAGCTTTTTAAATGATACTAAGGGGCCTGGTTTGTGACAATAGACAGAAAAAGGATGCTTAATGTGGGTCAGCTGACCAGTTTGAACCAGACAAGCTGTACCCTTTTGTTGTCTCACCACATTTTAGTGGTTAAAGCAGAGAGAGGCTCTCAGATTCAGGTTAAAAAACACCTCCATCTCATTTCCTCTTAGCTGAACTGACATCACAAACAGTGGAAAGAAACAAGTAGTTTATTTGTTTTTAGTTTATTTTTTAGGATAAATATTAAAACAAAGACTATAATGACAAGAGTAGTTTGGGTCTTTCAGGTTCGTAAAACAAAGAAGCATTTCGCATTGCCTCACTTTATAGACTTATGAAAAAGAACATTTCTCATAAAGCTATAGGGGGGCAAAGCCAAACCGCAGTGTCTCACAGAATCAGGAAGGAGGAGTGTCCAACGAGATGTGACTATGACGTTTGACTATGATCAAAGTGTCAATCGCCAAGAGAAAGAATGGAACCAATATTACTGCTGTGGCTGCTCTGTAAGTACAGCACTTTGAATTAATACTACACTAGCTGACATCTGCACTGCAGTTCTGTTGCCTCAATTAGGGTACCAGTTATGATAATTGAGTTTGGTTCCAATAACATTTGACCCACTAACCCTAACCCATTTAAGATGTTCTGGTACACAGCTCCCAGGATATTCTTTGACAAAGTCTGAAAACATTAAAACAGAGAATTTAAGAAACAACAGTCTTAAAAAAATATATTAAGGTCACCACAAACTCTAACCAAGCTACATTTTAGCTTCATTTTGTGTTTTTAATGTAAAATGTATTTTTTAAATTGATGTTTTTAAAAAGGATGTTATTAAAACACTTCTGTCTGCTTAGATTGTTTTTTAACTAGTGTGTTTCCAGTTTTGAAAGATGACTTATAAAGCAGATTTGCTGTGAAGTAGAACAGGTTCATGACGAGCTGTCAAAGGCCGAACAAACAACTCTTCACTGCATTTGATCTGCGATAGTGTGGAGTTAAAAGATTTAAAAGCGGAATTTAGTGACTTTAAACATGCTTTTAATGCTTTGTGCATGCCTTCCTGAGTCTAAAACCTGAAACTAACCTGAGTATCATTTCTCTTTAGTTGTGACCTTATTACTGATCTGCACAACAAACCAAGGTCAGTAAACTTCTGTCAAAGTTGGAAACTCAGCAGCTCTAATAAAAGAAAAGTCTGTAAAGTGCTTCAGGAGAGCTCAGAGAGGCTGGGATAGATCAGAATTTTATCTTGCCTGCAGTTAACTCCATATGAAAATGCATTATTTTTAGATCCAGAATAAAGAAGTAGTGACATGAATGGAACAATTTGTGGTCATATTTCAAGTGCAATATACTGCAGGCCAGCAGATAACACCTTACTGTTGCATGTTGTGGTGAAACTCAGAGACATCACATCCTGTCCCACTTTCATGTCACACTCAGACAGTACAACTTTAACCCCTAAACATCCAGAGCCTTTTTTGCAAGAAAAGATGATATTCTTGGAAGAACTGTGTTTGTTTTGATGCATCTAGATTTGCATATTAACAATCATGAAACTGAGCTCTTCCTTAGGCAGTGGTGCTAGTTTCAGCTATTATGCAAATATGCTAATAAGATTGGGTAAAACCAGCTAACTCAGCTCTCACTGAAGAGCTGTTTTATCACATGATGACATGTTTCTTCCACTGAAAACACTGCGTCCGAATGAGCAGAATCCACTTCCCGGTATCTTGATTGTTGTTTTGTCACAGTGAAAGCAGCATGTGCTTGACAGGCACAGCTATCCTAACTAGTTTGTTGATCAGGAAATGTAATGAGTTGGTCATCTGTAAAAATGCTCTTCTGATTCTCTTTTTTGAGTATTGTTCTGTGCATCATTACAAAGTATGTAAGTTCTCCAGTTTATGTTAACTGTTAAGTTAATTTTAGTACATTTTAAAAATATACATAGTTACTACGTAGAAACACAATCCATGATAGCATATAACACAGTAACATGACAACATGTACCACTGGCGTATAATTTGAAATTTAGTCACTTTTTTCTAATAATAGTGCCTGTTAGGAGCATCAAGAAAGTGAAAAGTGATGGTCTCAGTATGGACTCCTATGGAACTCCATGATTAACTTTTTTTGTATGTGTGAAAAATGCCATGTTTACATGGGCAAACTAATCTATCAGATTAATATAACTAATGCAGCCAAGGGGAGAAGTGGCCTTTTGAGGTTGGCTCCAAAAGTGAGGCAATCTCCATAGACTCCCATTATAAAAGGGCCAGTTTTATAAGAGTTTCATAACAAGTAATATAAATGACTAATCTCAAGGTGTAAATGCGATTGTCTCAGACACTCTCTTGGCTGAAGTAATTAATTAATTAATAATTTTCTGCATCTTCTTCCAGCAGCTAGATAGTAAAGAAGAAGAAATGAATTTATATTGATTTGATAGGCAGAGAGATTGAGCTGGAAAGTTGGAAATTGTGCAGCGGAGTACAAAGTGCACCTGAGTGCATTGAGGCAACTGCTGTTGTGTTTTGAAGCTATATATATAAAATTTAATTAAGTTAAGCCAGCCAAGGGAGATAGAGCTCCAATGCTCTCCCATTGAATCAACTGAGTGGGAATGTCAGATGTTCCAAAAAGCAGCAAACCAATCTGGAAAAACGAAAAGTCAATCCAAGTCAATAATTGACAATTTAGGAACTGTACTACCTGCACACTGCTAGGAGTCACAAGCTGTCATACAGAGAAGGAGCCAATCACAGTGGTTAGTGGTTTTAAAAGGTTTACAATTGTTAAGAAATATGGAGGATGTATTCTCCTCTCCTTCACAGCTCATCTCACTGTGAGCCCCAACCGATCTCAGTTCTTCGAAGGAGACTTTGTGTCTCTGAGCTGTGAGGACAACAGCTCTACGAGATGGAATCTGACAAGAAACACAAGAAAACAACAGAGGACTCAGTGTGGAGTTCGGTGGGGAATACCAGCTGGTTTTTCCTGTAACATCAGTTATGTCTTTCCACTGGACAGTGGAGTTTACTGGTGTGAGTCCAGAGAGGGTCCCATCAGTAACATGGTTAACCTGACAGTCACTGGTAAGCTGAGTGTGTGGAGTTAGTGTTGATGAAGCTGTGTGTAAATGGATGAAATGCTGTAGTTTGTCTCTGTGTTGAGGTGGATCAGTGATCCTGCAGAGTCCTGTCCTCCCTGTGATGGAGGGAGATGACGTCACTCTGCTCTGTAAAACAAAGACCACTCCCTCCAACCTCCCAGCTGCTTTCATCAAAGATGGTGTCTTCATTGGGAAAGAGCCTACAGGTCACATGACCATCCAGGATGTTTCCAGGTCTGATGAAGGCCTCTACAAGTGTGACATCAGTGATCATGGAGAGTCTCCATCCAGCTGGATCACTGTCACAGGTGAGGAGCTTCACTCTGATTTCACCTTTTATTTTATTTATGTATTCACCTGAACAGGTGGGATTCTCTCTGTAGGTAGACCTGCAATCAAAGCTCCACTTCCTGCTTCAAAACCACCCATATCTTCCTTGAGCACAGTTTCAGTCCAGCCCACATCTGGAGCT